>NC_045430.1:231791699-231896699 GCF_902635505.1 Sarcophilus harrisii
CAGTGTTGTTATGCAAGTCTTCTTGGGGGTTTCTGGCTTTGTTTCTTTCCAGGGTTTTTGTTGGTCGATATGAAAATGAGATACAGCTAAGTGGTGAGGGAGATCAGGTGGACCCTGAGTTTAAATCTGGCCTTGGGCACTTCATAGCTATGTGATTCTAGACAAATCAGTTAACCCTGTTCGCTCAATTTCCTCATCTGTAAAATGAGCTGGAGAAATAAATAGAAAAATTCTCCAGTATCTTTGCCAAGAAAACCATTCAAATGCAATCATGAAGAATTTGTGACAACTAATTGACAAAACAACAGTAGAAAATGAAGGCGTGTTTCTAAACTAGAGAAGTTGAGTTCTTTAATGCATTTTTTAAACTGAGCTACACAATACAATCATTGCAATCAGAGCAAAAAAAATTCAGATCTGACTATGTCACTCTTCTGCTAGAGGAACTTCATTGATTCTGGACTTATACACTGGGCAAGTCATTTATTTCTGCTTGCTTCAGTTTCCCAATCGGTAAAAATAATATCTACCTCTCAGGGTTATTGTGTAGATCAAATGAAATAATATTTGTAAAACACTTAGCAAAGTGCTTTGCACAGACTAAACATTTTATAAATGTTTGTTATTATAATTGTTATACTTTTTATTGCCTCCTCTGTTTAACATTTAGAGCTCTTCACAATTTGTCTTCAACATCTTTTTTTAATCTTATTATACATTGTTCCCGGTCTGCCTCATGTACTCTATGTTCCAGTCAAACCATCCATCCCATTTACTTTTCCCTGTACTCCATAGTCCACCTCCCACATCTATATAGTTTTTCAGAGATACCTCCCACTATGACTGGAATGTTCTAACTTCTCAACTCTGGCTTTTGAAAGTCAGCTCCCTTCAAAAGCTCTGCTCAAGTTCCATTTCCTTCAAGAGGCCTTTGATGATTCCCACCCTAAATTGTTAGCAATTGTCTTTGCCAATTTTTATTTTACATACATCCTGATTTTATCTCTAAGCAAGGTAATCTTTTGAGTAGAATGGTAAGCTCCATGAGGACAGGAACGTCACATTTTTGCACTGGTATTCTTAGCATCTAAAAGAATACCTGCCATATAGAAGGGACTTCTAAAAATGTTGATGGATGGATTGTAATCAATTACTCTAATTGTATGTGAATTATTAATACAATGATAGAAATATAAGACTACAGAAAATGCAAGATGGAAATGATATTGTGTTAACATCTAATTGTATTTCTTGCTTTTTAGTGAAGAAATCATTTATTTATTTTTGGTGAGACAACTGTCCAGCATCACATAGCTAGTAAGTGTTAAGTATCTGAATTTGGATTTGAACTCAGGTCCATCCTGATTTCAGGGCTAGTGCTCTATCCACTGTACCATCTAGCATTTTCTCTCCCTCCTTCCTTTCTCTCCTCCCTCCCTTTCCTTTTTTTTTCATTAAAGCTTTTTATTTTCAAAACATATGCATGCATAATTTTTAACATTCACCCTTGCAAAACGTTGTGTTCCAAATTTTTTCCCTCCCTTCTTTCCACCCCCTTTCCTAGACAGGAAGTAATCCAATTAACATGTTAAACATGTGCAATTCTTTTATGCACATTTCCACACTTATCATACTGCACAAGAAAAATCATATCGAAAAGGGAAAAAAATGAAAAAAAAATAAAATGCAAACAAACAACAAAAAGAGTGAAAGTACTATGTTGTGATCTCCACAGCCCTGTCTCTGGATGCAGATGGCTTTTTCCATCACAAGTCTATTGGAACTGGTTTGAATCATCTCATTGTTGAAAAGAGCCATGTCCATCAGAATTGATCATCACATAATCTTCTTGTTGCCATGTACAATATGCTCTTGATTTTACTCATTTCATTTAGCATCAGTTCAAATAAGTCTCTCCAGGCCTCTCTTGAAATCATCCTGCTGATAGTTTCTTACAGAACAATAATATTCCATAACATTCATATATCCTAATTTATTCAGCCATTCCCCAACTGATAGGCATCCCCTCAGTTTCCAGTTTCTTGTCACTACAAAAAGGGCTGCCACAAACATTTGTGTAAATGTGGGTCCTTTCCTTTAATTAATAAATAGTCAAAAGATATTAACAGGCAATTCTCAAGGGAAAAAATTCTAGCATTCAAGAAGAACCATATGAAGAAAATGCTCCAAATCTGAGAAATTCACATCAAAATCATTATAAATTTCTACCTCTTGTGCCATCACATCGATGAAAATGACAAAAAAGGAAAAGGGAGGCCATGGAAAGATCTTCCTGACACACAAGTTTGGTATCGGTAAAGCTTAGAATTGGTCTAGAAAGAGACAAGTAAAACAGCTTTGAAACTGTGGAATTTATTATACAATTTTGAAGAGATGCAAGCTATTCGTAATAAAGATGAAGACCTTTATATGCAATCCTTTTTTCTGTTCTTCATATAAGATTTTATATATTTTGTAGATTTTGTTTATAGATTTTTGCCAAGTAGCAAATAACAAAAATAAATACATAATAATTACTTTTTATAAAGAAAGTGAAAAGAAGTTCTCCTCTCCTTGGTAGAGATGGGATACTATTCTACATTGTCAACTTTGGCTGACCTCTTGGTTAGTTTTGCTGAACTGCTTTTTTTCTTTTTTTGAAAAAATTATTTTTAAAAAATTATTTTACAAAGGCATGACTCTGGAGAAGAAAGGAATGAGATATTGATATGAAAATTAAAGTGATGAAAAATAAAGGATATCAATAAAAATTTTTGAAGAAAGTGAACAAGTTTCAGGTAAAAAACAGTTTTCTTCAATTTGATTTTCATGCCTAGAACTGACCTATCCTTGATCCAAATGATCCCAAATCATTCGCCAGTGAATCTTGTTGAAGAAAATAGTTACCAAAGAAGTTTCTGGTGTTTTGTATCCTACCCATAAAAATAGGTTGTATTTGTTCCTGGTCCAGAAATAGATTAGAAAGCATTTGCAATCCATGGAATATATATATATATATATATATATATATATATATAGTATTGGTGATCCTGTTTTTTCTGCCCTATGGTCAGCCCATAATCTCTTCAGTTCTGGGCCCCATAATTTCTGAAGGACAATGGTAATCTTGAAAGTTTACAAAGGAAAGCAATCGGAATGGTGAAGGGTTTTTGAATCTACATTATAAGAATATTGATCGAAGGATCTGGACATGTTTAACTTACAGAAGACAAAGATTAAACCCTATTTAAAGGCTGTCATATGGAACAGAGATTCAGCACCTTCTGTTTGGTCCCATAGAGTAAAACCAAGGGCAAGGAGGCTCATTTAAGCATGAAGTCAAGAGAATCTTCCTAAGTGTTGGAGAACCTTGGCTAATGGTTCATTGACACTCCTTGGGGATCCTCAAAAGCTGAAATCCAATGGTTGAGTACTTTATGCCAGAGATTCTTTTTGGGGAATTGATTGTACTAAATGAACATGAAGATCCCTTCTAACTCTTAAATCATATGATTATTGTGTGAATAAAATGTAGGGATGATTCAAAAAAAGAACATTTTAACCCCGGTGGTATTTATGAAAACAGAAAAGAAAGGTGAGGAAAAGGAAAAGAAATAAAAACCCAAAAGGAAAATTTGCTAGAGAGTAAATGAATAAAAAAGTCTTTATTAAATGCTTACTATATGTTAGGAATTACATTAAATACTAGAGATGTCAATACAAAAAGCAAAACAGTGCTACCCTCAAAGAACTTAGATTTTAATAGGAGAAGATAAGAGACATGAGTTGGTAGTGTCCTGAGAGGGATGTTTTGCTCAGGGAAGTTCAAAATGACTGGAGTCATTGGGCACAGAGAATTAAGGAATACCATCTGAGAATGGAAGAGGTATCAGTAACCCAGTGCAGAGGGCTGAAATTCAAAATACTAAAAGCAAGAACACAGACTTCAAGATGAAAGACAAGGAAAGGGTAAAAATTTGGTGGATGCTCTCCTAGAAAAATATAATTCCCTGAAGATTGTGCCCATGTGGGATTTTAATTACCCAGACATCTGTTTAGCGAAGTCTATGACTAAATAGGGATCAAATACAGAGCTCAAGTTACGTGAGCTTGAGATGACATTCATGACTCAGAAAGGGGAGCTATCAGCCAGGGGAAAATCAATCCAGGCTTTGCTTTGGACTGACAGAGAAGCAATTATTTTGGGCACAGAGCTACTTAGCCTCCCTGACCATGAATGTAATTAAGTAATTCCTGTCCCCTGCCCCCAGCCTCAAACAGAAGAAACTATGGTATTTAACTGTCAGTAAGGTGTACCCCCAATTCCTTCCTTCCACTCCCTTCCCTTCCCCCCTCCCACATAATTTTTTGGTAGTTTCTTTTCCTATTTACATTACTTCCTTCCCTGTTTCCTATTCTCATCCAGAAACAGAAGAGAGGTCCTATTGTCAGTGTTCTTACACTGGGCACATGTGTAGAGTCATGGAGAGATGAGTTCCTTCTTTCGATTGATCATCTTTGATTTACTCTGTGTTCAAGATGTTCTTTGTTGTCTCAGATGTCATGTCACAGATGTCTTTGTTGTCTCACACATTGGATTGTGAGCTCCTCGAGGGCAGGTACTATATTTCATATAGTATATATAATATAATTTATATAATACAAAGAGTATCCTCATATATTCATATAAGGATACTCTTTATATCCTCAGCATTTATCACACTATGTAGAACATCTAGGCAGTTAATATTTATTAACTTCCAGCAATATAAAGAAGATGCATAAGAAAATATAATCAGTATGTAATATGTTTATCTAGACACGCATTCTTATATAGTATGTATATATGCAGTGTAATTTTAAGTTTGTAGCTTAAAACATACCCATATGTATGTATAATTGTATGAATATAAAGATACATCTCCGATTTTATATGTATATTTATATAAACATACATATTTATACAAACCTACAAACATACTTGTATGTATGTAAGCATGTAATTACACATGTGTATACACATATGTATCTTAGTCATTATTAGTCATTTATTTTCCGTTGTGTCCAATTCTTCACAATCCCATTTGGGGCTTTCCTGACAAAGATATTGGAGTGTTTTACCATTTCCTTCTGCAGGTCCTTGTACAGATGCAGAAACTGAGACAAACAGGGTGAAGTGACTTGCCCGGGGTCACACAGCTGATGTCTGCAGAACTTAGCACAGCATCAGAACATAGTAGGTGTTTCATAAAAGTTGATTGATTATATAACCTCTCGGATCTACATGACCCACCTATCCTGTAAAACTTAAGGAGTGGGTGAAATTGTTTGTTCTTAACTGTAGGTTCATGGACAGATTTCACAGGTCTGCTCATGTGGGTGGGAAAAAATACCATTTTCATTTTCATTAGCCTGTAACTGAAACTGAGCATTTTATAGTTTTTATTTTATAAATTTAAAAGCATAATTCTGAGAAGGAGCCCATTCATATGTTTCACCAGATTTCCAAAAGCGTCCATTTCACACACACATAAACACACCTGTCTAAAGAGCTCCTAGACTGTATGATCTCTGAGGTTCCTTCCATGTCTGGGTCTTATGATCCCATAACAGCCACACATTTAGTGTCATTTGAGAAGCAGCCATGAAGGCCATATAAACTATTTGAAAAAATAGGGAATGAAGGCATCCTACCAAATTCCTTTTATGATATGGTACTGATACCTAAACCAGGTAGGAAGAAAACAGAGAAAGAAAATTATATCTCCCATATAAACTATTTGAAAAAATAGGGAATGAAGGCATCCTATCAAATTCCTTTTATGATATGCTACTGATACCTAAACCAGGTAGGAAGAAAACAGAAAGAAAATTATATCTCCCTAATGAATATTGATGCAAAAATCTTAAATAAAATATTAGCAAAAAGATTACAGAGAAGCAGCCATGAAGTCTTGCCTGATGAAAAATAAAACAATCCTATGCTCACCCATAGATTCATGAAGCCCCAAAATTCCTACCTTTTGAGTCTTTCTCTTAGGCTAACCAACAAGAAATAGCAGCAATGCTTATAGACATTACCTGCCATCAATACAGACAGCCCTCTAACTCTTTCCTCTTAGGATGGATTATTCTATTAGGTTAGCTAATTGACGCCTTACTAGTCAAAGAACCTGGGCCCAGGAGGAGGAAGCGCCCAGGAGGAAGGGTGGGTGTGAATGACAAGAAAAAGGAAGAGTTTGAGGGCTCTAGACCAAGAAAGGCAAACATGGGCAGGCACTTAGTAGGGGCTGGGGAGTGAGAATGAACAAGAGGTTTGAGGGTGAGTGGGAAGGATGAGTATGACCAAAATGTGTCTCTTACACATGCTGATGGAGTCACTGGTCAGTGACCCCTAACCAAGAGTAAGGTGGTCTTGCTTCTCTGCCCTTCAACCCAATAGGACAGAGTTTGAAGATACATATGTCCTTCTATCTGGCTCTTATCCCATCTAGCAGAACAGGGAAGTGGGAGGAGCAATATCCTGACCTCTTCTCCTATGCAAGTTGAGCTAACATTTCTTTCTTGATTTTTTGAAGAAGGTATAGGAAGCATGGAGATAGCTAGGTGGTGCAGAGGAGAGTGTGCAGCCCTGGAGTCAGGAGACAAACATATGATTTTGAGCAAGTCACTTAATCCTGTCTACCTCAGTTTCCTTATCTGTAAAATGATCTGGAGAAGGAAATGGCAAACCACTTCAGTATCTGTTCCCAAAAAACCCCATAAGAATCACAAACAGTTGGATACAAAATAACTAAACAGCAGCAGAGCATAAAAAGCATCCTCTGGTTCAGGCTGCTTGTTTAGGTACCCCTCCGGTGCAGGTAATGTCTAATGAATCACAATGGACATTCTTTAGCATCCAGCTTCTTCCTAAAAGCCAACCTAGACCTCACAGAGGGAAAGATGAAGACCTTGTCTAGCCTTGGTCCTGAGCCTTTCCCCCAAGCCCTTTCTCAGCTGTTGTCTTCAGTCTGGCCAAGATAACCTGGGCAGTACCTGGGAAAGGAAAGATCTAGATCTGATGGGTTGTGTTGGTATGATGAAGGAGGCTGGGAACTCTCAATGTCTTCATTTAACTTCATACAAAGACTGAGTGGAGAAAAGGGAGAGAGATAGTTCTACATTCTGAACACAATGATTCAGAACTAAGATTTAATCTCCTGGGTGGATTGCTCCAGGACTTAGCTGGGAGCCCTTTGGGTAAGAAAAGTATAAAGAAGATTTTAAGATTTGGGTTCAGAGCCTGAGAATTTTTAATTACCTGAGGAACTACTTTTACCTAGAGGCACTGGGATGTGTTTTTAGTAAAAAGATTTTTGTTTGAACTCGAGCTTTGAAGATCTCTCATGATCATCATGATTCACATGCTGAACTTTGGCCAAACTCAGACATTTGGAAAATGAAAGGATCTGACTAAATGGCCTCTAATGCTGCTTCCAGCCCCAAATCTATGATTCTATAACTCTAATCCGTTTCCTTTTTAAAAGTCATTCTTATTATCTTTTGCTTTTTACAACACCTTTATTATCAATGCCTAGTTTCTGCTATACTATTTTCCAATTTTCCCAGCAATTTTTGTCAAATAGTGAATTCTTATCCCAGAAGCTGGAGTCTTTGGGTTTATCAAACACCAGATTACTATGGTCATTGATTATTGTGTCTTGTGAACCTAACCTATTCCACTGATAGACTATTCTATTTCTTAGCCAGTACCAAATGGCTTTGATGACCACTGCTTTATAATACAGTTTTAGGTCTGGTATAGCTAGGCTACTTCCATTTGCACTTTTTTTTTCATTAATTCCCTTGAAATTCTTAATCTTTTGTTTTTCCAGATGAACTTTTATTATTATTTTTTTCTAACTGTAATTTCTTGGCACTTTGATTGGTACAGCATTGAATAGATTAATTTATCTAGAATTGTCATTTTTATTATATTATTAGCTCAACCTACTCATGAGCACTTGATAATCTTCCAATTGTTTTGATCTGACTTTATTTGTATGGAAATCACCTTTATTTTCCAATACAAAATTTGAGGGGCAGGGTTGTTCTTTCATCCATCACTATTGATCCCCTGTATTAAAAAATCAAAAAAGAAAAAATACAAAACTATTTAATTGATGAAACACTTCTGCCAAATCTGCTATAACCAATTTATTTTTAAAATTTAATTTAATTTTTAATTTATGAAATAAAATAAGCATTTTCATAACATAGCAGAATTTTTAAAAGATGGTTATACATAAAACTGCCAATATATTATGTACAACTTGCTATTCATTTTAAATATATAATAAAGTTATATGATAACTTTTTTCCATTTTTTCTTCCTTCTCACTCCCCCACCCTAGAGATGATTACCATTAATACTAATACACATACATACACACAAACACAAAATCATTTTATACATAGTTATATTTATCAGTCCTTCTCCAGTTGCACATAACATCTTTCTTCAAAAGTATTTTGTGGCTAATTTGGGTATTTATAATAATCAAAATGATTGAGTTGCTCAAAGTTGTTCTTAAAACAATATTGCTGTTACTATACACTATATTCTCTTCATTTTGCTCATTTTACTCTTCGTTATTTCATGCAAGACTATCCATGTTTTTTTTAAATCAATGAGTTCATTATTTTCTTATACCATGGTCATGTACTACAATTTGTTCAGCCATTCCCCAGCTGATTGATATCCTTGCAATTTCCAGTTTTTTGCCACCACAGAGAAAGCTGCTATAAATATTTTTGTACATATAGATCCCTTTCCTTTTTGTTTTTTTAGCTCTTTGATATACAGATCTAAAAGAAGTATTGCTGGATTTACGATTAAGAAAACTGAGGCTCAGAAAGTTTAATGACTTGTTCAGTGATTTACACAGGATTCAACCCAAGTCTTTCTGCCCACAAATCTGGTGGTCTATTATCTTCTCTTTCCTTCTTACCTCATGTCTAGTCTGTTTTCAGCTCCTACTGCCATCACCTAAATCCAGGTCCTCATTACTAACTCCTAGATTATTGCAACAATCCTTTAGTGTCTCATGAGCAATACATTGTTACTAGAGGAAGTCAGAAAATTGTGCTAACAATTTAAATTAAATTAAATTTAATTATTAATTTTATTTATATATTATATAAATATATAATTAAAAATTTAAATTGATGCTATCTAACTTAGCTAGATCCTCACTGCTGCACATCAATCCTTTTATTATCTCCTACTGATTCCCCACTGAAGTTGTTCCAGCCCACTTCTCCCCTAGGTCCCTAACCACACACTTGCCCTCAGTTTTCTCAGCAGATAACCTTGTCTTCTCTATTGAGAGAATTAAGTCCATCCAAATGGAATTCTCTCACCACATCCTCAGATTTCAAATCTATCTTCTTCTTCCATAATCCCAGAGGCAGTTGGTCTTCCTCCTTGCCAAGGTTAACCCTTCACTGAGCTTTTGATCCTAGTCCCTCAACTATGCTGGGACTTTGTTTCATCAAACATCTCCTCTGTCTCACTGTCAATTTTCCCCTCTCCCCTGCTTCTCTACTGGTATCTTCTCTTTCTACTTATATGCAAAATATATATTTCTTCTTTCCTTAAAACAAACAAAAAAAATTGCCTTCTCCTAGAAACCCCCTCAAACCTATTATTCTTTCCCTTTCCTGTCAAACTTCGAGAAAGATGCTATACTCATAATTTTTCATCATCAACTCTCTACACTCTGTAGTCTATTTCCATCACTCTACTAAAATTGCTGTGCTTTCTACTTGTCAAATCCAAGAGCATCCCCACGGTAGAGTCTCCTCCTTTAATCTTTTCTACAATATTTGACACTGTTTATCACTCCTCCCTTGACTCCTATGACACTTTCTCCAGGCGTTCTCCCTACCTCTCTGACTGATCCTTCAGGGTCCACTTCACTTCTCCTTCCCCCTTGGGTATTCCCCAAAGTTCTTCCATTTATGCTCATCTCTCCCTACCTTTTATTGTAGATAATTCAGCCATTCCCAAGGCTTCGGTTGTTGCCTTTATGGAGAAGACTCCAAATCTGCTTCTCTAACCTTGATCTTTTCTCTGAGTGCCAAACCTGAATGCCCAGTGCTCCACTTAAATATTCTTCTAGTATCTCAGACACAATATATGCAAAGCAAAACTTACCTTTCTACCAATCCTTCTTTCTTTCTAACTTGCCCTTTTCTAATGACACATCCTTTTTTCAATCATCCAACCTTGAAATGTTAGCCATTCCTTCTCTCACCTTATCCCCCACCCCAGAATTACATATTTAAGTTGATTTGGTAAGATAATTCTTGCACAATAATTTAATTTTCCCACAATTTCTCTCATATCCATTCCCTCTTTTCCAGTTCCTAAGCCACCCTACCAGTTCAGGTTTTCAATGCTTCTTACCTGGACCTCTGTCCACTGGGAAGCAGCATGGTAAATGGGGAAAGGGCTGGATTTGGAGGCTGGGAATCTGGGTTTAATTCTTGACTCTTGCACTCACTATCCATGTGACATGAAGCAAGTAACTTAATGTTTCTGACCTTCAGTTTCTTCATCTATAAAATGGATGGACTCTCACTAGGAAATCTCTGCGGTCCCCCCAAGTTTAAATCTATGATCCTATGTGATCTGTCACAACTGGTCTACTTGTGACTCCATTCTCTCTTTTTTAATACATAAGGCTTCAAATGTCACTCCCATGCTTAAAATTCTTCAGTTCTTTATGGAATAAAACACAAATTTCTCACCGCTCCATTCCAAGACTTTCCAAATATGGCTTTAACCTCTCTGTCCAGTCGGCTTTCACTTATCCATCTGTACATTCTGATAAATTGGACTTTCTATTCCCCAAATTTGCCATGCATTTGCATGTTCCATCCCCTGTCCACATCTGTACCGAATGGATTCTTCTTCATTCTAGACTCTATTAAGCACCCATTTTTCCACAAATCCCTCCGATACCTCCAATTGGAAGTCCCTCTCCCTCTTTCCATCTCTCATACCTCATTTGTCTCCTAGGCCCCCCCCCCACTGTAAACTGACTTTCATTCGTGTGTGCCTCTCGTTCCCTTGCTCAGCTGTTAGGATAAAATGGTGTCTCCTTTAATCTTTGGATCCCCAGTGCTGAGCACAGTGCCTTACATATCATTAAGTGCTTAAAAATGTTTCTGGAACAGAATGGAATTAGTTTACTGCTCCAATGGACATCTCTGCCAGGATGTCCTGCCAACATCTTAAACTCAACGTGTATAGAGCAGGATTCGTCATCTTCCCCTCCCCCTAATTCATCTTCCATCTTTCTTCTTTTTTTTCTATTAATGACACCCTCCTCTCAAGAATTATCTGGCTCCCTCCTGTGCTACACTGCCCATATCCAGTGAGTTGCAGGTCTAATTTATTTTTACCTCTGCAATATTTCTTAAATTGATCCCTTCCACTTGTATGAAATGATAGAGCAAAATGAGCAAACCCCTGAGAATAACATTTTAAAAAAACAACTTAAAAAAGAAAGAAGAATTGTGTGTGTGACCAACACAATTATTAACTACAATTCCCTAGGGCCAGAGCTAAAGAATATTGTTATTATTCAGTCTTGTTTGACTCTTGGTAATCTCATTTGGGGTTTTCTTGGCAAAGATGCTGGAGCACTTTACCATTTCCTTCTCTGGGTCATTTAACAAATGAGTAAATTGAGACAAATAGAGTTAAATGCTTTATCCAGAGTCACTTAGGCAGTAAGTGTCTGAGGTTGGATTTGAACTCAGATCATCCTGAGCCCAAGCTCTGTGCTCTATTCAATAGACCACCTCGCTGAAACATATTTTTTACTTCCTGACAGATTCAAGATGTAGAATAAGACATACATTTTCAGATATATTGGGGTTTTTTAAATGTATATTGGATACAAAAAGGTTTTTCCTTTCTATTTTTTTTTTGAGTGGGGCAAGAGTTGGAGTGAGTTATTGATAGGATTACCAAAATGAAAAAAAGAAAAAAAGAAAGAAAGGACAGTCATTGAAGCATTTAAAATCCACAGAAGAGAACAGAAGGAAAGTCAGTAGGAAACAGACAAGCAGGTCAGCTTTGAAAAGAACATGTTGAATTTATTATATTCTTGAAAAGAAAAGCAAGCTGTAAGTAATAAAGATTCATAGCATCATACACAATCCTTTTCTTCTGTTCTTACTTTGTATATGGACATACTTGTCTTCTTTAGTGTTCATGTACAGAATAGAAAAGAAATTTTAAAAGAATAGCAAGAAAAATAATTGATTTCATTCTTCCCATTTACAATGCTCCTATTTTAATTCAAACTTTCCCTACACAGTCTCATGAGACTAATAACTGGCTTTTCTATCCTGGGTGCCCAGATTTTCCCCTCTCCATTTTTATCAAATGACTGCTAATACAAATATATAATGTCACTTTATTAATTGTGGAAGGGAAAGATTATGGAGACTGAACTAATATTAAAGACATTATTAGTAATCATTCAGAAGGAATAATAATAGTAATTATTAGCATCTGTATAGCACTTTCTGGCTTACAAAACACTTAGCTAACTTAGCTAGCTTGTGAACGTCTGAGGTCAGATTTATCTTAACTTACCTTGAACTTAACCTATTCAATGTCTAAGTTCATGTTTGAATTTAAGTTTTCTTGGTTCCAGGTCCTGTGTTCTACCCACTACCATATATATAGCTGCCTCAAAGAAGGCCCGATTACTCTGAGCCACAATGTCTTCATCAAGAAATAGACCCTGCAATATTAACCTCATTCCATTTCCTTCCAGAGTTACTAAACCAATGCAGAGGTTTTAAAATGTTTTGGTGTCAGGACATCTTTATACTTTTATATGGGTTTTATATATAAATTTATTATCTTTTATGTGAGTTTAACATATAAATACGTTACCTATAATAAAATATGATTATAAATTATAATACAAATAATATCTATTATGTATGCTATATTATCATATTCCATCAGATAACATACCACTTTAATATAAAATACTTATCATTTTATTAGTTATACTATATATTGATTTATCAAACATAATTATATTTTTACATTTACCATATTAGAAATCAAAACATCTTAGTATTATTATTAAAATAACTTTGACTTAATGAATCCTCTTAAAAGAATCCTTTATAGGTTCCTGTACTTTTAGAATCATTGGAAAAACAGATGAATAAAAGACAATAGACATGATATACCTAGATTTCCGCAAAGCATTTGACCAAGTCTTTCACACTCTCCATATAGACAAAACTAAGAGATATAAGCTAGACAATTATGCAGCAAGATATATTCAGAACTAATCAAATAACCAATCTACAAGGTCATAATAAATAAGTCAATGTCAACTTAGAGGGGGATCTTTAGTAAAGTTACTTCAGGAATCTATTTTAGCCCCTGTGCTATTAATTTTTTATCAAAAATATTTTTAAAATGGTATTTTTAGTCAGTTTATAAATGACGTGAATTTTAGAGAGATCAAATATTTGATCAATATTTTAAAATATCTTCAGAAGATAGAAAGATGTGCCAAATCTAAGACAAAATCTAATAGAGAGAAATGTCAGATCTTACCCTTGAGTGAAAAGAATGAACTCTCCAAGAATAGTGCCATCTAAAATTATTTAACATTTACTAATATTATATCCCTATTGTAGATATTTGGAAAACAAATCCAAAAAATGGATTAGCCCATCCTTTGGGGAGCTGATTCTGGGGGTGAGAAGGGGAATACAATGTATATGAAAGTAAGTAATTTATATTATATGTGTATATACACATATAATATAAATCACTCATTTTACATATATTGCGTTATATGTATGTATGTATAATTTGAGGAGGGAAAGAGCATAATCAACAGAGTTGGGTTAGGGAATGTTAGGAAGGACTTCTTATAGGAGATGGTACCAAAGCAGAATTTGAAAGGCAACTAAGGATTCTAAAGGAAATTCTAAAAGGAAATAAGGGGAGAGGAAATGAATAATGGGCCAGTAGGAAAGCATAGAAATGGAAAAATGGAATGTCAAGGTCAGGGAATGACCCCTTGGCTGGAATGTGAATAGGAGCTATATGAAATAAATCTGGAAAAATTGGTGGGAACCAGAATTGGAGGGAAGGCTTCAAATGAGTATGTATTTTCTCTAGAGTCAATGGGGAGCCATTTTTGAGGAGGGAAGTAGCATAATCAGAACTGTCTTGAGAAATTTAATTGGCAGCTGTGTGGAGGATGAGTTAGAAAGGTTAGAAAGAGTATTTCCAATTAGAAAATTTTTCAATTTTTAAAGCACGAACTGAATGAATGGAGTGTAATGTAGTTGAGTAGCAGTTAGTGACTGATCAAAAAATTCAAATAATAAAAAGTGGAGGGAGAGAGATGAAAAGAAACACAAAAAGTCAGGAGAACCATCAAACCAAGAGGTTTGTGAGCTCAGCCAAGGCCAGGATCACAGCTGGAGGAGTTACAGAAGGCCCAAGCAGCAGCTTGAAGGGGAGGCAGGGAGGCTCCTTCTGACAACTAGACTGGGTCTTGTTATGTTTTAGAATTAAACCTAGGGAGCCAGAGGCAGTCGGGGATACCGCCTGCCTCAGAGCCCTTCGGCCTTGACTGTGATGCTAAAACCACTTGACAGATTCCCTCCTCTCAGTCTGTTAAGCTGAAACTTTTTTTTCCTTTCTTCGGCCTGACTGAGGCAGGGCTGAGGATTTATAGATGTTTTTATTCTCTTTGATCTGTAAACAGATGAACAGGAAATGAGTGGAGAATTGTGACATTTTAGGTGAATGAGTCAACCATGAACGCGTCCACTGAGGTTAACCAGTCCAATGATCTGAATCAGCAACATTTTCCACTTAGTCCAAATAACACAACATATGTACCTAGTGAGGCTGGGGTGGGAGGAGGAAAAAGAAGGCCACAGGGGAAACCATGGACATGTTTGTGTAACCAGTTCAATCTTCCCTTCAAAGCAAGCTCAGTGTAAACAGTGGACTTCCCTGCCTGAACCCTGAGAATCCCTTCGCCATCATGGATGTGATTCAAAGGTCATGCATTTATTAGTAGGTGAGGGAAGAAAAAAGAGAAATATATATATATATATATGTGCATGTGTACATGTGTGTATGGAAGAAGTTGTAATTATAAAAGTTAAATTTCATTTTTTCTGTTTTCTAAGCTATGTTGATTGTTTTATAAATATTATTTCCTTGCTCTCTATGATATTATCTATATGCCATTGTTATGGAGGAAATGTATACAGATCTTCTCTAAGGGAAGGGATTACTTCATTTTTGCTTTTGTATCCTTATCACCCAGCACAATGATCAACACTTAATCGATGGCTAATAAATGACTGACCAGGTAGCTCAGAAAGCCCTAGACTAGGAAGGGAGAGATCAAGTATTTATTAATCTCCTACTATATGTCAAGAACTGGGTTAAATATTTTTATGGATCCTCACAACAATCCTGTGAAGTACTATTATGATTCCTGTTTTACAGTTGAGGAAACTTGGGCAGATGGAGGCCTAAATCACTTGCTCAGAGGTCACACAACTAGGAAATAAATATCTGAGGCTGGATTTTAATTTAGGTCTTTCTGACTCCACATCCAGAGCTTTATCCACTGCAGTACCTGATTGCCTTTAAAAGTCAAAAAGATCTGAGTTCTAGTCTCACAATTATCATTAACTTGATGGAAGCTGTTTAGAACAGTCTCATTTTCCTATAAATGAAATTCTTAACCTGAGTTCTTAATCCCTTGGAAGTCCATGAATAGATTTAGAAGGGATATGAATTTGGACAGGAAAAAAATGACATTTTTGTTTTAATACAACTGTTTTTTTTTAGCTCTATGCAATTTGTTTTATGTATTAAAAGCATTGTTCTGAGAAAGGGTTCAGAAGCTTCACCAGACTGTTCAAAGGGATCTATGACTCAGAGGAAGGAAAAAGGGAAAGGAAGGAAGAAAGGAAAGAAGGAAGGAAGGAAAAAGGGAAAGGAAAAGGGAAAGAAGGAAAGAGGGAAAAAGGAAGGAAGAAAAGAAAAGAAACAAGTATTTATTGAACACCTGTTATGCACGAGGTATTATAATAAGTGTTTTACTAATATTTCATTTAACATGGAATTTACTTTCAAATATCAAATGCAAAAATTAGTGTAATGTAGTTGTCAAAAGCACCAAGAGTAAATATGAGAAAGAGATGCCATATGCAAACCTCCAGTAAAGAGACAAAAGGAAATACAGGTGAACAAAGCATCAGGCAATACTGGATAAGAAAACAGAGCCAGCTGTGGTTGTGCAGGTTAATGGGATGTCTATGAAGGGGAGATTTTGGGGGAAGAGCTTTGCGATAGCCCTACAAAGCAGTGTTATCTTCTAGCTATTGGCACTCTGCCTCCTCTTTTTATCCTGTTCCAGGTCTTTCCCCCTTAACCCAAATAGCAGTGGTTCTCAGGCAAATTAAAATTCCCAGCTTTTCCAGTGGGCTGGGAAAGCCCAGTAGCCATCCTCTGCTGCTTTCTTAGGTCGACATCGGTCAAATAGGATATAATAAAATGATAATAACCGGCTTCCCCCAAACCAAGATAACAAACTAAGACTGAGGCAGCTGTAAGTATGGGAAACAGAGAGCTACTTGATCTAGTTGAATGTCAATAAATAAAAAAATAAAACCCTCCTTGTGGTTTGGAGCATATGTTGAGTTTGCCTTGAGGAGATAGAAGAAAAGAGTCAGGATTATTGTCATGACTGTTATTTATTTGTAGTTGGGGCCCAACCATTTCATTGTTAAGAAGTATAATCTCCCTATCTAATATAGTTAAGAACTATAAATTCATTCATGTTAAGAACTCTAAATTCCCTACCTAAAAATGAAAACTTGTAAATATTTGGCACTCTGTTCCTGTACTTGGAATAAGAAGGCCTGGGATGGAATCCAAGCTCAGATACTTACTGGCTCTGTGACCCTAACCAAACCACTTAACTTGTTTGCCTCAGTTTCCTCATCTGTAAAATGGGGTAATAATAACACCTAATTCCCAGGGTTATTGTGAAGATCAAATAAAATAATACTTATAAAGTACTTGATACAGTGCTTGACATATAGTAGGCCCTTAATAAATGTTTATTTCCTTCCCTTTTTTCCCTTTCTTTATAGGGTAGGCATAAGAATAAAATGACATATCATTTGGACTCTTAAACTACATAAATGCCGGCTATTATTATTGTCATAGAGAATTGGTGGAGGCCACTGAAAGACACAGCTAGTATATCAAAGGCAAAACTCAAAACCCAGGTTTCCCAAGTCCAAGACTAGGATGCTTCTAACCTCGTGAGGAAATAATAATAAGCTTAAACTCCATGGAGAAAGGAATCAAGCTCTATTCTTGTGTCTTTCACCATAGTGGGTATTGAATCTATATGTGAATGAATCAATGCGTAAGCTTCCAACCTATCATTTTTCTGCATTAGGCAATAGAATTTTAGTATTATAGGTAAAGGTGACAGAACTCCGGGAGCCCATAAGGACCTTTGCATCTCATCCACAGAATTTTTGGTTGGTACGATTCCAACAAGAAAGAGTGGGTCAGAGAAAATCGGTCTCACCTGTGAATATTGGAACAGATGGCCCTGTCTAGAAGGACCTAACAAGGCAGCCTAGAGCCACATATACAACTAGATAAAGTAGAGAGAGAGAGAGAGACAGACATAGAGACATAGAAGCAGAGAGAAACAAAGAGAGACAGAGACAGAAAGAAAAAGACAAAAAGACAGAGAGGTTGATTGATAGTGCTTTAAAATATATATATATATACCAGCAAATCCTGGCTAATAGGCCATCCTGCTATTTAATGAAACTAATTAAGTAATGGAACTTAGTAATATCAATTATAGTAGTAGGTAACATTTATATAGTACTTTATGGTTTACATAGAATTTTTTCAAACATTATCTCATACATTAGCAGCCAACATTTACAAACCAATATTGAAAAATTAAACATATGGTCCTGGCAGCGAACCCTGTGGAAATCAAAGTCACTTTACAAGTATTAGTTGGAAAAATTGGAGACCGGGAGACCTGCTGTGCTCTGGCATCAAATTAGTGAAGGGAGGAGTTCTTAACTTCTTTGTGTATGGTGGGTGGACCCTTTGGGCAGTCAATCTGGTCATCAGCATCACGGTTTTAAATGCATGGGTAAACTGCATAGCATTACAAAGGAAACCATGAATTATATTGAAATACATTCATCAAAATATTTTTAAAAACCAAGTCATTGATCCCAAGTTAATTACTTTTGTTCTATAATTTGGAATTCAGCCCCAAAGTTATGAAAACTATACCTATCAGTTGACCCAGGGATACTTTGGAGTGTAGATCTCAAACAGATTAAAGGAAGAAGCAAGGGATGTTTATATGAATCAGCCAATTTTTCAGCATTTATTATATTCTAGATACCATACTAAACTGGAGTTTATTGAGTGGAGAAGGATTGGGGCAAACCTGACTCAAGTACCCTTTTGGTTCAGGTTTGTATTGGGATGAAATAAGGCATCTTTAGGTTGTTGAACAATTATGAAAGGTGTTTACAGCCTTAATAAAGCAGAGATATGAAACAAGGGTACTTGCCTTCTAGAGACCTGGTCTCCCTCATCTTCATATGGAATCAAATCAGTGTGGTAAATCTTCAGACATCCCAGGGCCTGGTTCAGTAATGGTAGGGTGCGTTGATTTAGTTAGGGGCCATCAGAGAAAATGTTCCCTATGGCCTCTCTGTTTGGTGTTCAAAGTCCTAGTTCCCTCCTATATTTCCAGTCTTCTCGCATCATACTTTCTGATATTTACTCTTTAATCCAGTGACACTGGCCTCCTGGCCATTCCATCAATCTCTTGGCTCTGGGCATTTTCTCTGGCTGTCCCCCATGACTAGAATGCTCTCCCACCTCTACTTCTCACTTTCTTAAACTATGAGGTTGTATAATTGAATGGGGGGATCAAAAATTGTGATTTATTATAAATAAATGTTTGGTTTGGATATTAGTTTTATATATCTATATACCCAGGGTCACAGAAAAAGTTCTTAAGAGAAAAGAAGTCATGAATAGAAAAAGTTTAAGAAATCCTACTCTACTCCACCTACTGACCTTCCAATCTTCAGGTTCCAATTCAAAAACCCTCTTTTACCAAAAGCCTTTCCCAGCTGTTCTTAATGCTAATTCCTCCTTCCTACTAACTATTTCCTACTTATCCTGTCTATAGTTTCCTTGATGCTAATTCCTCTTTCCTATTAATTACTTCCTATTTATCCTGTCTATAGTTTTCTCAGTATATATTTCTTTGCATGTTTTTCCTTACTATATTGTGATGGCAGGGACTGTCTTGCCTCTTTTGGTATACCCAGTACCTGGCACACAGTAGGCAATAATTGTTTATCAACTGATTGATTGATTTAATTTTTGGTATTATTTTTGTCTTTATATCCCCAACATCTAGTACAATTCCTGACACATAGTATTGCTTAATAAATACTTGTTGATTTTGTGTATCCAAACACATTAATACAGTACCTGGCACACAGTAGGCAATAGTGGTTTATCAATTGATCCATTGATTTAATCTTTGGTATTATTTTTCTCTTTATATCCCCAACATCTAGTACAATTCCTGACACATAGTAATTGCTTAATAAATGCTTGTTGATTCTGTGTATACAAACACATTAATACTCGTGGTGAGAGTTTAATTCTAGATTTCTCAGCAGAAAGGAGGGAGAAATAGTCATTAACACCAGGAATGTTTGCAGGCATAAGCACAAAATGCAACAAGGATTTCTTTAAAACAAAAATATGGATTTTTGCATTTTTATGAATTGATTCCTTAAAGAAGACATGAGTTCAAATCTCAATTCTTCCATTTATTAACTTTATGAACTCTGGAAAGTCACTTTATATCTCAGAGGCCCCAGAGATCTCATCTATAAAATGAGAAAGTTGAATTCAGATCATATCTGAGATCCTTCCTGATCTAAATCTAGAAGTCGATCAGTCAGTTACCAAGCATTTATAAGTGCTTACTATATGTCAGGCCCTGTATTAGAAGCAAAGGATTCAAAGAGAACTTACATTCTAATGGAGAGACAACATAAATAATTAGGTACGATCAAACTATAAACATAGTAAATGGAAAGCAATCTCAGAAGGCAGGTACCAGGAAGGGAAGATTTGTACAAAGAAGGGAAGATTTAAATCTAGCATTGAAATAAGGTCAATGAAGTCTGGTGGTAGGGATGAGAGAAAGAATATTCCAAGTTGAGGGAGGAAAGGCAATAAAAGACATTTCTTCCAGAGACGGAGTGTCATGTCCAAGGAATAGCAAGAAAAGCAGTGCTATTGTAGAATATATGGTGGGGACAGATAAAAAGAAGCCAGATTAATGGGCTTTAAAAGCCAAACAGAAGATTTTTCTATTTAGTCCCAGAGATAACAGGGAGGCACCAGGATTTATTGAATTATATCAGTGACATGGTCAGACTTAAACTTTGGAAAAATCTCCTTTGACTTACAAGAAGCTATGCAAAGCAAAACCAGGAGAACATTGTACATAGTAACTGCAATATTGTGCAATAATTAACCATGATTGATTTATTTCTTCTCAGCAATACAATGGTCCAAAACAATTCAAAAGACTCATGATGGAAAATGTTCTCAACATCCAGACAAAGAAGTGATAGAATGTGAATGCAGATCAAAGTATACTATTTCATTTTCTTTTTTTTTGTTGCTTTTTTCCCCTTTTGTTCTATTTTTTCTTTCACAACATGACTAAGATGGAAATGTTTTATATGATTGCATGTGTATAACTTGTATCAAATTGAGAAGCAGGGGAGGAGAAAATGTGGAACTTAAGATTTTATTTTATAGAAGGAATATTAAAAATTGTCAAATTGTCTTTACATATTTTTGGAAAAAGAAAAGTCCCCTTTAGCAACTGAGTAGGATAAATTAGAATAGGAATGGATCAACCTATTTCAATAGGCCTGATGAGAGTTGATGAAGACATGCTCTCTAGAGTAGCAGATGTGGCAGTGGAGGAAAGGGAACACATATGTGAAGTGCTGGGGAGGAAGAAATGACAAGATTACAAAATGAGCTTCTACAGTAACCTAAAATATAGAATTCTCTAAACAAGATCATAACAGCCAAATATCTTCTCACTTTTTAAAAGAACAAAACCCATTGCTAGAAACACTGTTATCCATCATAAAGAAACTGATTAGCTAATAGATTTTGAATTAAATCTTAAAGCATCTCTAATCATGTATTTTTGACAATCAAAAAACTAAATACTTCAAATAAGCATATTATTAGTTAGAGGGCCAAATCTAATTTTGAAGCTGCAGTCTTCCTTTTGACTTATTAGTTCACCATTTGCAAATAGTTATGATTCTCATTTCAATTGATTTTAAACAGGACAACAACAAAGAGAACCACCATAAATAAATAATTTTCCAAATAAGATACGGTGACCTTTATAGGCAGCATAATCTATAACCCTTAAGCCCCAACTTCTGCCCAAATTGATCTTAATCAGTATTGACTATTTGAAAACACTACAGAGAAATCCTTCATTCTTTCAAGATTAGACTCTAAATTTGACATCTGAGATTGGAGATAGCCTCACTTAAAAAATTTAAGGTCAGAGCAATCAAGCAAAACATCAAACTCATGTGTCTTTTTTATTTTTAAGTTTAATTCTTTTTCTTCTTATTTTTTTTAAAGGGAAGAGATAGACAAGATGGTGGAACATTATAGCACACTCAACTTACATATAGGAGAAGAGAAAGACTTCCCCCCAAACTTAAATTTTCAGTTAACATTATTGTTAACTGAGTGACATTATTATTGAGTGACAGAAGTCATTTAACACTTAACTCTGGCTTAAATAACTTAACTTTTATAGCCTCAAGTAACACAAAATGAATCCACAATTGTGACTTAGTCCTATGGTTCATAGTCCCATATTGATGGAGTTGCACAAGCAGCTGCAGATTTTTCTTTCAAGATTGATTTCCTTTTGCCTCCCTAAACTCTTTTAAAAAAAAATTTATTGATTTTTTTTTAACTCCACAGTCATTTCCTAGCAAGCTTCCCCTTAACCCTCCAACTAACAAAACAACCACCTCTGATAATGTACCCAACATTCCACACCCATAATCCCCAGCTTTTTTCTCATCTGTTTTTAGGACCAAGATTAATCATTCCAAGTAATTGAGTTCAGCTTCCTTTTAGTACAGCTTCCTACATTACTGTAATCAATGTACATATTATTCTCCTCCAGTTTATTTCAATCCCCATCTGTTTCTACAGGTCTTGCCACATGTCTCTGAATTTCCAACATTCATAATCCATAATATTTATACATTTGTGCTTTGGTCTGTTCAACTATTCTCCTAATCCATGGGTTTTTTTCTTTTCAGCTTTTTACTAACTCCCACAAAAAAGAGCTGTTATGAACATATGGGTGTATATGGGAGCTTTCTAGCTTTGACTACTTTGGTTATACTCCCAGTAGCTTTCACTAAATGTACTGTAAAGTTACTCAGTATGACCCCATTGTGTGTGACTAAGAACCTCCCTTCATTATATCCAAATCCCAATATGAACCTAGAAAGATGAGTCATATAAGATCAAAAATTGACTAAGATGATTCTTTTTTTTTATTTTTGATAATAGCTTTTTTATTTTCAAAATACATATAAAAAATAGTTTTCAACATTCATCCTTAGAAAAACCTTGTGTTTCAAATTTTTCTGTCTCCTGTCTCCCACCCCTACCCTAGAGAGCAAATAAACCAATATATACTAACTTTGTAATTCCTCTTTATATATTTCTATATTTATCATGTTACCCAAGAAAAATCAGATCAAAAAGAAAAAAGGAGAAAAAAAGCAAGCAAACAACAAAAAAGTGACAATACTAGCTTTGATCCATATTCGGTCCACACAGTCCTCTCTGTGGATGCAGAAAGCTCTCTCCATCTCAAGTCTATTGAAATTGCCCTGAATCACCTCATTATTGAAAAGAGTCAATTCCATAAGATGATGATTCTTAATCTACCTGCTAATGATGCTTCTTTGAAAACAAGTAAGCAAATCCTTAAATAAGACTTAAGTTATTTTTTTTAATATCCAAAATAGCATAAGTGAGAAAAAAAATCTAAAACTATCCTTAAAAAAAAGTGAAAGTGAAGAGGCTCATATTTAAGTTAAACAATGAATAAGAACACAATTGAAATTTAATGGGTATTTATATAAAATTTAATATTTAATTTAAAATTTTGATAAAATAAAATTTAATTTTAAAAGTCTAATGTAAAAATTTATATAAAGTATAATATTTATATAAAACTCTTACTCTGATATAGCTGTCACTAAACATTTCATATCATGAGTGGCTAAGTATTTGGGAATAGGGAAGGATGGGGATAATTATTGGAACTGTGAGAAAAGGGTATTCCTAGAAAAGCAAGTCAGCACTGTCTCTACGAATTAAAAGTCTTAGAAAGTTGCCCAGAGTACCAAGGCAATCAGAAACAAGATAGTATAGTAAATCCAGTGTTAAATGTGGGATCAGAAAGAAATGGGATTCAAAACTTGCCTCTGATACTAGGTGACTTCCGCTAACTCACTTAACTGTTTTGTGACTGTTCCCCATTTGTAAAATGGGGTTGGGGGCAAATTCATTGGGTTCTAAAGCTGCTTCTAGTTCTAAATCCATAATCTTGCATGTGGAAAGACAAAAAACCATATCTATCTTGGAGACCAATCTAATTTGATTTAGCTTCTAATAGCTAAGATATCTTAAAGAGGAAAAGAATCGGCTAGAGCTCACAATTATATTTGTTCCCAATTTTTTTTTTCCTGAGGCAGCTAGGTGGGCCAGTGGATAGAGCTTAAAATCAGGAAGATTCCTCTTCATGAGTTCAAAACTGGCCTCAGAACTAGCCATGTGACTCTGGACAAGTCACTTCATCCCATTTGTCTCAGTTTCCTCATTTGTAAAATGAAATGGAGAAGAAAATGGTCAAACATTCCATTATATCTGTAAAGAAAACCCCAAAACATGGTCACAATGAATCAGACATGACTGAACAACAATAATTTTTCCCCTCAATTATGCACAAGTAAAGAAAGACTAAAATAACTGGCCCATGCAATCAGAACTCAGTATGTCCACTTGATGGGACCTACCTAATTTACAGGCAAGATCCATACAGGAGACCACCTTTTAGGGTTATCCTTTTAATCTAACTTGGCGGTACAGTGGGGAGGAAGACCTGAATTGGGGCTGGGCAGGTTTGGTAATCCTCGGCTATTATTTATTTGCTACCTTATAATTTACAAAATTCTTTTCTCATATATTCTCTGAGAAATAAAGCTGAGATCATCCAAGCATTATTTGTAGACAAATTTCACATAGATTTTTGACTAGAATTAACTTTATATCCCACAGATTATTTTTTATCTTTAAAATTTTCATATTAACATATTTTGTCTTGATACATCCATTGCTTTCAATGCAGCACACATTCAGTAAGTAGCTAGTATGTGCAAGGCACTCATGTATAATACCCAGAGAATTCAGTTCCTACCGGCAGGGAGCCTAAATTCTACTGGAAACTGTAACTTGGAAAATGATAAGTATATACATAATCATTTGGGGAGGAAAAGCTCCCTGGAATGGGTGACCAGAAAAATTTCCCATAAGAAAGAATAAAATCTAACACGCAGTGATGAGAAACAGGTATTGTCCAGGCATGGAAAGGGACAGAAGCAGAAGATAAAATGCAAATTTTAGGAAACAGCAAGTAGGTCAGTTTTGCCAGAAGATAAATTCTGTGAAGGTAAGAAAAATGAAATGTCTGGAAAGAACAAACTAAAGAGGCAGCTCAGGGCCAGTCCTGGAGGATCTGAGTTCAAATGCAGCCTCGAGTGCACACTAGCTGTGTTATCTCAGGTAAATCACTTAACTCCATGGCCTCCCCCCAAAAAATCTCCCAAAGTAGGCTGGAGTCATATTATATAGGACAAGTAAAAGGATTAGCTAAATACTCAGCTTTTTACTTGAAGAGTCCAAGGTCAGAAATTTGGGAGACTTGAAGGATAAAAGTATCTTCAATAGAAAAAGAAGTATTGGGTATAATAAAGTAATAAAGTTCTGTTTTGAACATACTGAGATAGAGATGCCTATAGGACAAGCTTTACAGAAAATGCCCAGAATCCCTGCTATGCAGTAGGAGCTTCATAAATGTTTATTGATTAACATCTGGAAGGAGTGTGAGATAAGAAAACTGAGCCAAAGAATATAGATAGCTATTAGTGGAAATTTGGTTGTGAAGTTGAGGAAGAAGGCAGACTGGTCGCTTGAGGGGATGGATCAGTGAAGAGTTTTTAAAAGATGAAAAAGACCTTAGCCTGTTTGCAAGCAGTAGGGGAAAAGCCCGAGGAAAAAGATTGAGAATTGGAGAGAAGATTGAAAGATTGAAAATTGGCTGAAGAGGCAAGCTCTTGGAGGAGCTATTGCTATTTAAATATGGCATATATAAATGATTTGTTTCCCCAGTTAGATTGCTTTGAAGGTAGAGACTGAATCTTACACTTATTTTATATGCCCCCAAAGTACCTAACACAGTTTATATGCATATTTAATTAAAATAATTCAATCAAATTCATAGTCCATGTTAATGTCCATATATGTTCAGTTTTAAGTATCATATTACCAACATCAGTAAAATTTGCAGATGAACAGTAATTAACTCATTTAAAATGTATCACCACATTCTTTTGCCATAAATTGTTCCACTTCACTAATTCCATTCCTAAACTGACTTCCTAAAATCCAAGTGCTTTTACTTGAGTTAAAGTCCCACTAATATTTGTGAATCTTTTATGAACAAGGATGGAGGGAGATGTCCAAGGGAAATGACATAATACAAGCCACTAGGGATAGGTTCTGGATCTGTGATTTCATTGGTTTGGGAACTCCCAAGTGAGGAAAACCCTTCTACAAATACATGTTGGTACTTTTGATGCAATTTCTAATCTAAAGAGCTTCCTGGAGCACAGAGAGTGATCGAACTGCCTGCAGGTGTCAGGCAGGACGTGGTCCAAGGCCAACCTGATTTTGAGACTAGCTGGCTATCCACAGTCCCCTACTGCTTCTCTGAAGCCTTTTAAGTGAAGATATATCAGAAAATATTTCCTTTATATTGTTTACCACCACATAGAAATATTGTCTTGCTACTGGACAAATTGAGCAGATTTTCTTTCTTTAATTTTATTTGTTAGGTTTTTAAAATGTAAAACAAATTTCATTTCACTAAGTATTTCATATCAAGTAGGAGCTTCCACGCATATATTTTCCAAATCACAGATTCTTCACATAACAACAACCCTCCAGACACCAGGGAATAATTCATTACGTCTAGAAACACTCCTGCATAAAAATTAATTTATTGTTATTGGATGAAAGAATGGTGTGTGATATGAAAAATTTTGTAAATACAAGGAGCAAAGACAGGGAATATATAATGAGAAGTGAGCTAATGTTAATTACCACCAGTCTCCTCTGTCTATAAAGTCAGTTGTCTTTTTCTTTTCTAATCTTTCTCCTCAGCAGGGCAGGCTAGTGTAATAGAGCTGGCCACTGAAGAAAGAAAGATCCAGGTTTGGGTTTCACCTCTGCTTGGATCACTTTGGGCAAGTTAATAAATCTCTACCATCAGCCTGACAAGTCACTGTCACCAGTCTGGTCTCAGTCTCATCATCTGATTTCTGTATTTAGTTCATCTTCCTACCACAAGCCCCCCTCACTAAAGTCCATCCTTCACCAGCTGTCAATGGGATCAAAAAGCCAAAGGTATGGTCATGTCACTCCCCTACTCAATAAATTCAGTGGCTTCCTAGTACCTCCAAGATCAAATTTAAAAATCCTGTTTCTCATTCAAAGCCTTTATACCTTATCATAACTTTATATAACCTATACCTGTAACTTAACCTGCAGCTTACCTATAATTTAACACCCCCATAGACTTTTCCAAGCATCTTACACTTTTCTCCCCTCTATACTCTTTCAATCATTGACACTGGTTTCTTTACTGCTTCTCCCACAAAACACTTCCATCTCTTGATTCCCTGAAATTTCACTCTTTAATTCTATGCTTATAATTCTCTCTCCTCATCTTTGCTTCCTAGCTCCCTTCAAGTCCCAACTAAAATATCCCCTTGTATAAAAATACCTTTCTTGATACCTCCTTATTGCTGGCACTTTTCCTTTTCTAATTACTTCCAGTCTAGTCTGTAAATGCCTTCTTTGTACATAGTTTGCATTTTTATCTCCATTACATTGTGACAAGGTCTTTTTTTTTTTTTTTTTTTTTTTTTTTTGCCTTTTGTATCTTCAGCATTTAGCACACTTCCCAATATGTAGTAGCAGCTTAATAATTATGGACTCTTTCTCCGTCTGTTGCTCTCTTTATCCCTACCTCTATCTCTTGTCTTCTCCCCCGACCTGTCCCTCTCTCTCTCTCTCTCTCTCTCTCTCTATATATATATATATAGATAGATAGATAGATAAATATAGATATAGATATATCGATATACAGATAGATATAGATATAGATAGATATAGAGATAGATGTAGATATACACTCACACACACATATATGCTTTTAATTGCAGTCTTTGGGAAGGGGAAGAGGAAAAAAGAACAAAGTAAAAAGTGCATAGAAAAAAAACCAAAAAAAAAAATGAGAAGCTCTGAACACAATGGGTAGTATTATACATATTTTCTTAAAATGGAAATTTATTGCTTTACCTTTTGAATCCTCTCATGCTTTGTTGTGCACATAGCAATGTTTTTTCTCTCCTGTTTTCTGTTTAACTTCAATATAAATAGATAAAAAGGTAAAAAAAGAAAACCATTGGTTAAAAAAAATTATGAACTGATTCTATGATCCCAGATTACTAAGACAATAAATAACTTGCAGAAGTGGTCATTTGCATTGGTAGAGGGAGTTTCATCACCTAGGAGTTCCTATGTCAATGAAATCAGAGATCTGGACTAAAACAAATTTCCTTCTTACCTCTAAGAACTTAAATACATTGATTGCATTATTACCAAACCAATCTCCAATAGTTTATCAAAAGAGATTTGGAGTGAAGAGACTAGAAGCAGGAGACCAGGCATAAAATCTAGACAGCACAAGTCCCAAACCTCAGGCTCCTGTTACAGAAATACAGATCTATTCACAGTCTGTCTTCCAGGATGGTGATGGGAAAAGCCTTTTGTAAACTGTCAATCACCATATAAATGTGACATA
This sequence comes from Sarcophilus harrisii, assembly GCF_902635505.1. Classification (NCBI taxonomy): domain Eukaryota; kingdom Metazoa; phylum Chordata; class Mammalia; order Dasyuromorphia; family Dasyuridae; genus Sarcophilus; species Sarcophilus harrisii. Next base: position 231,820,154 of record NC_045430.1, read on the forward strand.
CATTCAAAATCAATAATCAAATCTACAAATCTACAACTCTGCATTTTCAAATCTCTGTGATTCTAAATTCTGTATTCTTTCCACTGTGACTCAAAGAACATTGTTCCAATGTACTATGCTTGAGATTCATTCATATCGTTTTTTATTTAAAAAATCAAATTGTTCTGGGCCAAACTGATGAAACATTCAGGTGAAATCTGGTTTCCCTTTTCAACTCCTTTACCTTAGAACTCACCTGCCTATGGTCCCCAAATGAACAAACGGTCCCGGACTCCTGGTGTTAACAGGGCCTTCGCTAAGCAGAGAATGGTAGGCTGCTGATGGAGAATACCAAAGCAGGTTCAAGAAAGAGATGAACAATTTTTAATTACTTATTTGCTGTTTGGGGAAAGGAAGTAGAGGTAACCACAAGAGAGCAAAAGAGAGAGCTCAGAAGGTACCCTGAGGCCCAGTTTCAAAGGAAGCTTGAAAGGAAATGACTGCAGAAAAGCCTGAATGGCTGGTGGGAAGGGCAGAAAGAGCAGAGAACAAAGAATCCCAGATTCTAATAGGTAGGGCTGGAAATGGAGTCAGGCCATCAGAGTGCACAACTTGGGCTCCTCTGGAAGGGAAAGAGAGTTAAGTGGCCAACTTTGCAACCACAAGTGAGAGAAATCACAAGTCTTAGTGTGAAATCCTTATACACATATACTGCCCACAGAACCATATCAATTCACAAATAAATACACTATCCATCAAGCCTTTCACATAAACTGAAAAAATTCTAGCCCACTCAAGTTCCCCGGTGTCAAGGTTGTGTCAGATGGAATACACTCATCAGTGTGTGTTTGAAGGGATAAAAGGGAGGGAATGACAATTTTAATCCTGTGCTTATACTGAATATATATATATATATATAACCAAAACTCTTTCCCATAAAAATGTTTTTTCAAACTCTGAGGACTCACATTAATACATTGGCTATTCCCACCACCTTCACCACCATGAATAGGTGAATGGCTCAATAAATGCTTCTCTTATTTTTTTTAACCCTGAAAGACATGAATTTTCTTTCTAATTTAGTCAGCTGACTTTTTACCAGGAAATTCCAGCTTTTAATATTTTGTGAAAATTGTTTTGAGAACTCACAGTTAAGTATTATCACTCTTAATCATTCCTCTGAGAAAACTTTCCTCAAGTGGGTGGTACAAAATGGGTTAAGTGATTCATCAATATAGTTATACCATTTTTCTCTTTTCTATCATTAGAGATATAGGAAAAGGTGAATGATAGGAAATGGATCTCTTAAAAAAGGGATTAAATACCCAGAAGAGTAAAGTGACTGTGGAAAGATGTTATTACTATTATCTTACTACTCTTTACTACTACTCCCACCACCACCAGTAATAATAATAATATGGCTGTTTTCCCAAAAGATAGGTATTGCTGCAAAAGATGGTATCTCTTCAATAACTTTGTAAACAAAACAAACGTGGTACGTCACTTTGTCCCTGTAGGGAAAAAATATGAACTCTGGGCCTTCTCTATTTTCAGTTTCCTTCGACCTTTCAACATAAAACTTTTGAGTTTTGTTGTAATCCTTACATTCTTGAAAACCTAAATTTTTATAGCTCAAAAGAATTGAAATTTTCAACAACTAGTTTCAGTTGTCATAATCAGTAGATATATTTAAAATTAGTCATTTCCTGTGTCTTCTTTCTCTTGCCAGTCACTACTGCCTGTTTGCCACACTTCTCACTGTGCTGTGCCCCCAATACAAGACTCCACATGCAGATCAATTGTCAACAAATTAAGTTCACATCCTCTTTCACGTAGGTCTCTGTCACTGAAAGACTACAAAGTTTAGGAATCCCATGGACCCTGCCATTGTGGTTCCTAGATCATATGCAGGATTAACATTCTGACCCTTTTTTTTTTTAATTAAAGCTTTTTATTTTCAAATTGGTACCATTTTTTAAGAGGAGCATTAAGGAACTGGAATAGATGCTCAGGTGATCATCCTGGTGAAGAACTCCATACCCAGATCATCTCAGAATGACCTGAAGGAACTGAGGCTATTGAAAGAGCTAACCCCCTCCACCCCTTTCACAGGAAGCCTTTCCCAAGTCCCTCTTTGCTAGCGCTTTTCAAGATTATCCCCAACTGATCCTGTATAAATCTTATGTTTTTTCATGTTGATTAGACTGTGAGCTTCTTGAGAGTAGGAATGATTTTCTTTTATATCCTCAGTACTTAAGATCTGTGGCTGGCACATAGTACGTACTTAATATTTATTGACTGACTGAGATGAGTTGGGGAAATCTTTAAATCTCTCCTCCATTATTTGAAAGGTAGTTGCATGGAAGAGGAATTTGATTTTATCATGAATAGCTATGGAAAAGAGAACTGGAAGCAATGGGAAGGAGGAGTTGGATTTCAGATATATATAGATATATTATACATGTGTATATGTATACATATGCATATATATGTATGAGTATAGATACATATATGTGGATGTATTTATATCTATATATACATGTGTAATATATCTGTATGTGTATATATCTATATAGATAATTATATACCATACATTTGGGTATTATATATATATATATATATACACATCATATATATATGAAAGAATATGGATATATATATATATATATATATATATATATGAACCTTTTAGCAACTAGGGTTGTCAAAGAATGAAATAAGCTGCCTTGGGAGGTAACGAGTTCTTTTCTCAAGCTATACAAGAGGATGGAAGACTACTACTACTTGTCAGGTCTTCTGTAGAAGGGACTTTCTCATTAGGAAAGGTATGCATCCAAATGGCTTCTGAGGCCATTCCCACTCTGAGATTCTAATAGCTCTGGATTAAATGGGTCACCTTGCCTACATACTAAGTAACCAAGGCAGATAAACAATAGAAAGCTTCTGGTTGCTGACAAAATTTTCAATCCTAAATACTCTCATCCTACCTTCTTTCTCAGGAGCAGGGTAAGTAATTTAACATATTGTAGTTTCTCAGTAAATACTAGTTAGTTGACCAGACAGATAAGAGGAAGGCACAAGGGACAGAGATTTTGCTTACCAAACTGTACTTGAAGACGTGTGTATCACTGCTAAGTCAGCTGCTGCATCTTCATGAAGCTGGCAACAGAATTCACTTTCAAGTGTGGTTCTCCAGAATACCACCCAGGAGCTTTGTGAATAGATTTCTACAGGTCCATCAATAATGTCAGTGATTTGTGATGTCCGTGATTGAACGCTGTGATTTCATTTTTTTTGCAGATGTATTTCAAGATGAAATTTGCTTTGTAATCCTATATATTTTATTTTATATATTCAGAAACGTTATTCTGAGAAGGCATCCATTTATAGTCATGACCGGATTGTTTTCAAAGGGGTCAGTGACATGCAAAAGTTTAAGAACCCATGATATAGGTCAACTCTTATTTACGGATAAGGAAATCGAGGCTTCCCAGGGGTCACTTAGTGGAGAGTGTTGGGTCTGGAGTCAGGAAAATCTGAGCTCAGATTCAGCCCAAGACCCAAGTTATGTGACCCTGGACAAGTCAGTAAACCTCTGTTATTTTAGGTTCCTTAATAATAAAATGAGGAAAATTATATCATATAATTTATGTAATACTATATAGGGTTATTGTAAAGATCAAATGAGATAATATTTGTAAAATGTGCATGTTACATAGTAGGCACTATATAAATGTTGCATATAACCCTTTTTGTAGTGGCAACGAACTGGAAGCTGAGTGATTGCCCACCAGTCGGGGAATGACTGAATAAATTGTGGTATATTGAGTGTTATGGAATATTATTGCTCTGTAAGAAATGATCAGCAGGATGATTTCAGAGAGGCCTGAAGAGACTTAGATGAACTGATGCTGAGTGAAACGAGCAGGACCAGGAGATCACTGTATATGGCACAGCAAGATTGTATGATGATCAACTCTGTTGCTTCACAGCAATACATTGATCCAAGACAATTCCAATGGACTCGGGGTAGAAAATGCTGTCTGCATCTAGAGAACTATGGAGACGACTGAATGTGGATAAAAGAAAGATTTGGAACACAAGCTCCTGCAGGGGTGAATGTTGAAAATTATCTTTGTATGTGTTTTGAAAAATAAAAAGCTATTATTATAAAAAATGTTGCTATATAAATGCGTGTTCTCTTCTTTTCCCATGATTAGAAGATTATTTTATATAACTCTACCCAATTTCATCTCTATCCCCAACCTCTATCTCCAGAAATATTAAGCTCTGTCCAGGTCATTTCAGAGAATTTGTGGAGCAATCTCTAAAATTCTGTCCAGGTTTGAACCTGAATTTAAACCCATTGCCCACTCAATAGCCTAGTAGTTTTATTTTCATCGCAATATTAATGGAAGCTTTGACACTTTTGCTTTTTATTTTGCTTTAGAGGTAAAGCTTACACATACAAATGACTGTGAATTGTGTATCACATAGTAATTCCATCTTAGCAGTATTCTATGACTAGAAAAACAAGGCGGAAAAATGAATCCTGGTGAACAAATTGAGGGTGTACTTATTTCAATCACTTAACAAGAGCTTTAACTTTTATAATCCACAAAAGCTCTCCTGTAAATGTAACTTATACCAAATATGATCCTGCTTATATAAGAGGTTGATAGCTGTCCACTCTCTGCAGAAGTGTCTCTGAATATCCAGGGGAATAATACCTGAAAAAGAAAATTTTCTATTAGATTCCTGTAAATGCATCTAATATGCTAGATAGAAAAAGGTTCATCCATATCAGGTGTATTTATCTGAAATGATTCTTTGAGTCAAACCTGAAATATACCCTTGAGAATTCTGCATAATTTTTCTGCAGTAATGCTTTATGCATAACTTAAGAGAATATCAATGAACAGAATACTGTCTCAGAATAATGGCCATCTTCTACCAGATAAATGGCAAAATATTTAAGGAAATAACTGTCATAATAAAGAGAAGATATTTATTTTAAAAGCAAGAGACTTACTATGCAATGACAATATTTTATTATACAAATCTTATTTCTTTTATGCCAAGTGACTGGGGTGACTTTAATCATTTTAGCTAATAGTTTTTTTTTTTAATGAGAGACAGCCCAGTGTAACATAGTCTACCAACTTGACCATTCTCATTGGTCTAGAGACAAATCCCAATCCATGCTTTAGGTAAGGGAGCAGCTCACCCCTAAAACCCAGATATTTCTGGGAACATATTAACAAGCTGCTTTAGAATAGCCGAACTCATTTAAAATTTTTTCATTAATGAATAATAGCCATTTGCCAGGCTTCTGAGATAAAAGGAAAGGACTATAATAAATAACTAGTTTGCAAATTTGTTCATCTCATAAATCTTACAAAATTCATCATCTCTAGAAGGTACCTCTAGGGCACTATGAATTTAGGCTTTTATAGAGCTAATCTTATAGCAACATTATTTTTTAAAATTAAGATATCAGAGAGCAGCTTGATCTTTTATTTGTGATAAAATGGCTTCATATGACATGAAAAATATATGCACAGAAAACAGTGTTAAATAAAACTGAGCAGACTAACTAAAAGATGTAATGATAGACAGTGACTTTTTAACAAGTATTTAGTAATTACCATTATGTGCCAAGCATTGGACTAAATGCTTTACAAATATTATCTCATTCGAATCCTAACAACAATCCTTCTATAATAATCCCCCCTATTGCAGATGAGGAAATTGAGGCAGACAAAAATCAAATAACTTGCCCTGAGTCACACGGCTAGTTAATTATCTAAGGCAAGATTCAAATTCAAGTCTTGCTTGTCTCTGAAGTGCTGTACTCTATGAACTTCCACATTTAACTGCTTTCTAGAGTGAGGAAATTGAGGAAGACAGAGGTAAATAATTAACCCAGATTCACATAGCTAGTAGGTGTCAGAGGTTTGCTTTGGACTCAGGTCTTCTCAGCCTCGAAACTTCTACTCTATCCACTGTTCCATCTCACTGTTTTATTCAAGCTATGGGATTCTTGAAGGAAAATGGATAGTAAAAAGCTGCAAAAAGATGTTAGCTCTTCAACCTCTCCCTAAAAATAGCAACAATCCAAGAAAGGCAAATCTTACTAAGTTATTTTCTCTAGACAAAACCTAAGTATAGTGGATATGTTTTGTTGTTTTGCCTCTCTATTCACAGATGTCTGACCCAATAAAAAAAATCACATAATTTACATTAGACTCTATGTGTGTGTTTATTTGCAATTTTTCAAGATAAGGTTAGTAAAAACATCACTACATTTTCTCAACAGACTGGTTAGAAGCATTCATTGTAAAAAAAAATAAATAAATAAATAAATAACTCTCCCCTAGGGAATGTATCCTCAAAATCTTCCTATCCTTGAAAATGTTTCCTTTAGCAGTAGATCCCTTTGAAGTATTTACACTGAGAAATGTATAGTTATATCTCACTATTTAATCCTTATACTGGGCACAGCATTTAAAATATACTCCCAACTCCTGGACCCCATGTGTCTGTCAAGAATGAGATTAAAGGAAGAATTCCAATAGATTTTTTTTAATGAGGAGTGAAGGAAATAATAGGAGGAAAGGTCTCTTTAAAATTCGAGTTCTCAATATACAATCTATTGGTCAATTTTGAAGCCTCAAACTGTCTGCCATTCACAATTCACATGCCTCAATGATTTTCAAGAATCCCCCGTAGAGAGACAAGTGTAACTAGTTGCCTTCCATCTTACTTCTATAGATAGACTATAATATCAGTATTACTTCAGACTTCAAACCATCATGTCCAGAACTTTGAGGAAATAAAAAAGAGCACTTCAGAAAAGGCAGGAGACCTCTGCTTTTAAAACTTTAAAAAAAATCCAAATCTTACAAAAGTCATGCTTCAAGTTTTTAAAAATAAAATTTACATTTATATGCTAGTCCTCTGAGAGATTTTAATCTTAAAAGTAAAGGCAAAAGAAAGACTATAAGTGTTCAAATGGTACCTACCATTTGACTGTTCCAACCATGTAATGCTCCAATCAAATCTGATATTCCCATATTTGTGCTAATTCTTTTGTTTAAAGGAATGATTCCATCTCTGGATAGTCACATCTTTCACCAATACAGACTGAGAATTAACCCCTCACCACTTCAAGGAGTTATCTTCCTAAGTTCCATCATCCCTAAGTGACCAGCCTCAAGATAATCAGCTTCTCTGCATTTCACTAGACTAGTCAGTGACAGATAGAAAATCCTTTGTTGGTCCTTTGGTCCAAACTTTTCTGCCTTGGTAGGATCTGCCCAACTCTATACTCCACTGACATAGACTGAGAAACTGCAATCAGCTCCATATCATAAGTAATCATTTGAGCAGGATTTTAGTAACGTATATTCCCATAGATAAACATATTAGATGCTTGAGTAGAAGGAAAAACAAAGGGGAATGTACTCAAGCCAAATTTTTAAAAAAGTTTTTCCCCCCTATACGACCATTTCTCTCTATTCCCAAACCAAGTATATCCTTTAAAAATGTCAGGAAAATTTAACCAAATGAAGTGTTTGTTAATGACTTACCTACCGTGTGCAAAGAACTGTATTAAGTGCTAGAGACAAATACAAAAGTAAGACAGCCCGTGCTCTCAAGGAATTCACATTCTAATGAGGGGGACAACACATATGGAAGGTGTCAGCTGCCAATTGGATGGAAAGGTCCCATGATCCTTAGGGTACAGCAGCTAAACAGATGGCAACGCTTCCTTTTTAAATGTCATTTCCATTAAAATAATAATAGAAGTTTCTATTTGACACTGTAGTCTGGAAGAATTACTATTCCAAAGCTCCAAATGCTCTTCAGTTTAGGAGCATGGGCTGCCTCCAAAAGAGTAAACAGTGGTCAAGATGGTATTCAGGGCTGGTTCAATTTTAGGAAAACTATTAGTGCAATTGATCATATCAATAACAATGACAACAAAAATCATATGATTATATCAATAGATGTAGAAAAAGTCTTTGACAAAATACAGTTCTTATTTTTAAAAAACACCACTAGAAATCATAAGAATCAATGGAACTTTTCTTAAAATGAGAGTTTCTAGCTACCTAACTATCAGCTATGTGGTACAGTGGATAGAACACTAGCTTTGGAATCAGGAATTCAAATCCAGTCTCAGAAACTTTCTAGCTGTATAAACTTTGGCAAGTCCCTTAATTTGATGCTGGAGAAGGTAATGGCAAATCACTCCAGTATTTTGCCAAAGGTTCACTGAATCACAAAGAGTTGGACAAAACAACTGAGTAACAACAACAATCTATCCAAGAACAAGCATTAATTGTAATGGGCATAAACTGGAAGCCTTTCCAATAAGATCAGGAGTGAAGCACACATGTCCATTATCGCCATTATGAATGTCTAGCCACAGCAACAAGGCAAGAAAAATAAATTGAAGGAATAAAAACAGACAATGAGGAAACAAAATTATCACTTTTGGCAGATGATATGATGGTTGTATGGGGTAGTCAGGAGGACCACACCCTTGGTATAAGGGCTTTTCAAAACCTTTTCAGGGATGCTCATCCACTTTGGGTGTCCACCTGCTTCACCCAGCTCTCATCTGTGACTCCAAGAAGCTGTCACATGTGCAGTCACCACATCCAGATAAACCATCTCAGCACATGGGCTGAACCAGGTTGAGAGTAACCTATAACCTCAAATCTGTTAAGAGTTAAGAGAAATGTCTACCCGCAATGTGGGAAGATTTCCTCCAGTGGACTGGGGAAAGTCCTCTCTGAAAATGAAAGTCAATGTACAGAACCCTATAGAATCAACTCCAAAAATACTTGCAGTCTTGCTGGAGTTGTAAACTGATTAAACCATTCTGTGGAGCAATTTAGAACTAAGTCCAAAGGGCTATAAAACCAAAACCCTTTGACCTAGCAATTCCACTACTCAGATCTGTGTCCCAAAAGACATTTTTTTTAATTACCCAGGCATGGGTTCTGTCAATAACCAAAAGAGATTTTTTAAAAAAGGAAAAGGATCCATATGTGCAAAAATATTTATACCCTCTCTTCTGTAGGAAAAGAACTGGACATTGAGGGGGTGCCCATCAAATGGGGAATGGATGAATAAACTGTGAAATGCAGTTATGATAAAAGATTCTTGTGCTATAAGAAATAAGAAATGAGCAGGATGCTTTAGGAACTGGAAATACTTCCATGAACTGTTGTAAAATGAAACAAACTGTGTACAAAGCAATATGGCTATCAATGACATAACTGTTCTCAGCAACACAATGATCCAAGACAACTCTGGAGGACTTAGGATCAAAAGTGCCACCGTCTCTAGAGCAACTACTGATGATGTCTGAATACAGACTGAAGCAAACTTTTTTTTTTTACTTTATTTTTTCTTGAGGGTTCTTTTGGTGTATGTTTTCTTTTACAACATGGCTATTTTGGAAATAACTACGCATGAATAACATATCACATTGCTTTCATTCTCAATGAGGGGAGACAGACAGGAGGGAGAGAATCTGGAACTCAAAATTTTCTAAAAGAATTTTAAAAATTGTTTTTACATATAACTAAGGGGGAAATAAAATACTAAAGGAAAAAAGAAAAAAACTAAATGAAACAATTAACAACTTCAACAAAGTTGAAGGATATAAAATAAATTCATAAAGACACAGGCATTTCTATATTCTACTAACATCAGGAATAAATAATTCATTTAAAACTATTAAAGACAATATAAAATACTTAGTATTCTACATGTCAAAACTAACCTGTGAATTCAATGGCAAAACACTTTTCAAAGTATTTTGAAATTTGAAATTTCAAAGAAACAATTTTAAACAATTAGAAAAATATTTATTGCTCATGGGTAATCCAAGCCAATATAATAAAAATGACAAATCTACTAAGTTAACTTATTTAGTCAATGCTTTATCAATCAAACTAACAAAGAATTATTTCATAGAGAAAAATAGTAACAAAATTCATCTGGGAGAACAAAAGGTCAAGAGTATTAAGGGGATCAATGAAAAAAAGGAAAGTTAAGAAAGTTAGCCAGCAGTTCCACATTTCAAAGATATTACAAAATGATGATCAAAACAATCTGGCACTGTCTAAGAAATAAAGTGGTGAATAAGCGGAATAGATTAGGCACATAATCATAAATAACCATAGTAATTTAGTGTTTGATAAATTTAAGGATGTAAGAGTTTGGATTAAGAACTCTATATTTGATAAAAATGGTTGAGAAAACCAAAAAGCAATTTGGCAGAAACTAGAAAGACTTTAAAGGGGAAGTTAGTTGGAACCGTGGATAGAACACCAGGCCTGGATTTAGGAAGATCTGAATTCAAAGCCAGCCTAGTATACCTACTAGCTATGGGACCCAGAGGCCATTTAACCCCTATTTACCTCAATTCCTCATCTGTAAAATGGGGACACTTTGAAAAAAGAAATGGAAAACCATTCTGGTAAATTTGCCAAGAAAATCTTTATGGACAACATCCATGAGGTCACATAAGAGTTGGACAGGCCTAAACAAAAAAAAAGGCACAGAGCAATATCTCATACCTTATACAAAGGTAAGTCCAAAATGGATAAATGATTTACTCATAAAGGATGATATCCAAAGTAAATTAGGAAAACATGGAAAAATGTATTTTTTCAGATATATGGATAAGAAAAGAGTTTATGACCAAGCAAGATATAGATATGATTATGAAAAGTAAAATAATTTTAAGTACATGGAATTAATCTTTGTACAAAATTAATGCATGTAAATTTAGAAGAAAAATAGGAAGCTGGGAAAAACTTGCTACAAGTTTCTCTGATAAAGGTCTCATTTCTCAAATATGTAGAGAACTAAGCAAAATTTACAAAAATAAGAGGCATTATCCCATTGATAAATGACCAAAGAGTATGAATTGGTAGAGTTGTCAACTAGTCCAACTATTCTGGAGAAAAATTTGGAACTGTGCCCAAAGGTCTATAAAGTTGTATATACTCTTTGACCAAGCAATACCACTATTAAGTCTGTATCTCTAAGAGATTGAAGAAAAAGGGAAAGGACCTATTTGTACAAAGTCATTTATAATAGCTCTTTTTCTGGTGACAAAGAATTGGAAATCAAGGGGATATCCATCAAATGAGGAATGATTAAACAAGTTGTGGATATAAGATTGTGATAGAATACTATTCTGTAATATTCAGTAAATATATAATCTTATAAAAATGACAAACAGGAGGATTTCAGAAAAAAACCTTAGAAGACTTACATGCAAAGTAAAATGAGCAAGAACTAGAAGAACACTGTACAGAGTAATAGCAATGCTGAAATGATGACCTACTGTAAAAGACATAAGCTACTCTGATTAAGACAGTGACCCAAGATATTCCAAAGAATTCATGATGGAATGCTATCTACCCCCAAAGTTTTCTTTCACGACATGGATACATGTTTGAAATGCATAACTGGAATCAAAATACTTGCCTTTTCACGGTGGGAGGGAGAAAATTTAGAATTCAAAAAATTTTAAATGACTGTTAAATTCTTTTATGTGCAATTGGAAAATATTTAACAATAAGAAATAATTTTTTAAAAGAAATTCACTAAAAAATTAGAATAAGTGGCTTTTTCCACTCCAAGATCTGAAGAAAAAATTAGCTAGAAATACGTGGATAGTAAGAAAAGGGGCACACAAGAAAAGAGTACTACCATAAACAGAAATCAACAATTCTATGATAGCAAAAAATAGGAGAATAAATAAAAGATTGAAAAAATAGAAGGAAATATAAGACATCTGCTATCAAAATGGAAGTGGAAAACGGGTCATAGCTAAATTAAGGATCATCAGTTATCCTAACCTTTAAAAATATTTTAATCTTAGACATTTCAAGAAATAAAAAATAAAAACTGCCTCAATCTATTAGAACCAATGGGCAAATAAAAAAAGAAAGAATACACCAATCACATCCTGAAAGACTACCTCTAGGGCAGAATGTCTCAGAAAAAATCCAGAGTTTCCAGGCCAAAGAAACAAACATTACAAACAACCAGAAAGAAATAATTCAAGTTAGGAAATACAGTCAGGATCACACAAAACCTGGCAGCTCCTTTAACAACTATGAATAGATCTTAGAATATAGTGTTCAGAAAAAACAAAACATAAAGGCTTATAACCAAGAATGACTTATCCTGCAAAGTTGAATATAATCCTGAGGAAGAAAAATGAATCTTCAAGCATTCCTGACCAGAAAATATCTATAAAGTGAGTAGAAACTTTGAAATGTCAATGAGTCAAAAGAAACTAGAAAGATAAACTTATTTGAAAAATTTGAAGTGACTATACAATGAGGAAATGCTAATGTTCTAATATGTGGAGAAGAAGTGTCCCTTGAGATCCATAATGTCTTCAAAGGACTTTGGGGGAATCATATAGGAGAGGATTAGTTTTTTTCAGATGGTTTTAAGAGAAGGTCATTAAAACATTATGTTTTAAACACACGAAAGAAAACAGAAGTAAATTCAAAAGGAAGCAATGACAAGCAGGACAGTTTTTGAAAGTAATAAGCTTTTTTTCTATATCTTCAGTTGTATGGAATAAGGAATCATAATTTCATTACAAATCTAACATTCTAATTTGTATGAGTAAATGTTGATTTTAGTGAAGTTTTGTTTTTTTTGTTTTGTTTTGTTTGCTTAGGACAAAATAAAGTTATTTTAAAAGGTGGAGGAATGTTAGGGAGAAAGTCCTTATAGTCTTTCATAGTTCTTCAGTTTTTAATCTGCTTGAAGGACAAGTATGTGGGATAGAAATTATTTTAATTAAGCACAGTTGAGAAACTGCATTTATCTACATTATGTAGAAATATATGAGAGTTCATAATTGATTTCTAAATGTTAGCTATAAAATATCATAAATCTTTAAGCAGTGTATTTTTTAAAAATTTTTTTCTGTTGTCAAATATTCTCAAGCATTGCATAATTGCACAAATACAAGATATTGAATTTTCTGATTTGGCCACTTTAATAATAAAATTTTCACATATCTAATAAATGGCATTTTAGTAAACTTTATTCTGAAAGAATTTGATGATCAGCAATTAGTTAACAGATAGAAAATAAGTAAATATCCAAAAGTTATTCTAGCTCAAAGCAAAGGAGACATTAATGATATTCAATAGTCCATTGATTAAAAAGTCCCAGATTAAATTCTGCTTTGCCAGAATCATCATTTTTCCACTAAGATCTTTCTTCCCAAATTAGTATCTGTTTTAATGTCCATTTATGTTTTTCCCAAAAATTATATTTATATTTATTTTTATATAGGCATCTATATTGGTACAGTGGATACAATACTGGATCTGGAGTCAGGAAGGCATGACTACAAATCATTCCTCAGACACTTAGCTGTGTGACTCTGGGCAAACAATTTAACCTCTGTTTGCTTTGGTTTTCTCACTTGTAAAATGGGGATAATAATAACACTTATCTCCCAGAGTTGTGGTGAAGATCAAGTGAAATTGTAATTGTAAAGCACTTAGTACAGTGCTTAGCACTGTAGTAATAGAAATAGAAAGGAGAGGAAGAGGAGGAGGAGCAGCAGCAGCAGCAGCAGCAGCAGCAGCAGTATAATTATAGTAGTAGTAAGCCACATTGAAAACAACTGGCTTGGGGGGATAAGTTGTTATTTTTGGTCCCAGTTTGCAAGACAGCAGCATTTCTAAGAGCTTCAGAAACATGTACTATTCTTAATGATAACAATTTCTTAATTTTTCTCTTCAACAGCTGTTTCACATTTTACTCCTTGCTCCTTTAAGTTAAACTCACTCTTAAAGGTTTGTACTCAGAAAAACCCGCAGTGTTCATCACTTGTTCTTAAAGAATAAGAAAGATCTTTGCAGATCACAGGCTCCTGTGCTAAGAGAATTATCTTGTGAGTCAGAAGACCTCAATTCATACACTGGCTCTCCTATTTTACTATTCCTATGATCCAGTGTGAATCACAAAATCTTTACTTCATTTCCTCATTATGAAAAAGAAGATTGTATTAGACAGCCTCTAAGGTTCCCTCTCAAGCTCTCAATCTATGATTTATGATAATACTAATAAATCATGTTCATATTATTGAAAACTGAAAATTATTGAAAATTGAAATTATTGAAAAAATTATTGAAAATTATTGAAAAATGGGTTTTTTATGAGACCTGTGATTCCACTGATTTAGAGATTTGCTGATTCAGGAATTCTCCCTACCAGTACAGATTGGTGCCTGGTCTTCCCCTATGAAAGCGTTCAAGGCACTCGTTCACACACTCTCTACTCAATGGAATCCTCAAAAATCCATACTTGAATTTGCTCTTTGAGAAGTTATATTTTTACATTTATATTATAATTTATTCTTTTTATATTTTTTAAATTGTAGGTCTTGGAGGGAGTAGAACCTAGGCTTTCCTATCTCTTGAGCTAGCTCCATTTCCATTATATTATGCTACCCCTCCCTCAAATATCTATCAGTTATTATTAGTTCCACCTGTGACATAAACATATTTGTGTGGCTTTGGACAAGTCATTTAATTTCTCAGAGACTCAATCAAATACTCCGAGACTATAAACTGTAGAATAGTTGTCAATATACAATGATAAAAGGAGTTTCCTCACTAAAGAGCTCTCTACACCAATGAAATAACAGGTCGGACCAACATAAACAAACAAATCCTGGCAAGCTTTTATTCCGAGTGGATATTGATAAATGCATAGGAAATAAGGCTTGGAGTTAAAAAGATCTAGGTATATGTCAATCAGTCAATCAATAGCCTCTGTTAAATGTCTGTCAGACACATGGTAGACCTGCTCCAGAGGCCCAGGCAACCCCTAAGGCACTATATCACAGAGGAAGTGTTTATTGATAGAGGAAGTTTTTATAGAAGTTCTTACACTGACTCAAATTACAAATTTGGACTGAAAAAAGGTTTTGGCACAGAATACTTTTCATGACCATAAATTCATAAATCTCTTTATCTTTGTTCTCATTTATTTTGTATGCATTGATTGCTCTTGGGCTTTGGAAAGACAAAATATCGCCACTAAGGTTAAGGTGTAATTCTCATCAATCAACTTCCTTTTCTTCATTTTCCTGTTGACAACAAGTATTTTATTTCTAATGTTCATTTACTTTTTTACTCTGAATTCAGAGTATTCCACACATAGAGAATTCTACTCAATGGAACCCTTCAAAATTCGTAATTTGCTCTTTGGGAATGACTAGCAATATATGATGGTGTAGAAATCAAATCATAATATTGAGGATAATTTTTGCTAAACTAAATAAGTTTAGGATAAACTAAGCAAATTATAAATAATTATTACTAATAACAAATTGGAAGCATGAATAATATTATATTACATTTACATTAATGTACAAAAAACTTTCTGCTACATTATTCTAGGGATCCTGCACATAGTCAATAGCATTATTTAATTTCTTGGCTCCTAAATCCGAGGTCTGTTCTTTTCTACACTTAGCATCTCTTTTCTACTTGCAAAGCTCCCTTTGAAGTCAATATGAGCATTATGCAAAGAAGAGATATGCAGAGCAAAGAGAAAAATGAATTTATATATCATGGGTCTTTTGCAACCAGACATTCAAAATTTAAGGCAGTTTAAACTGAACCTACTCTGTATTTTATTAATTTAATTTGCATGATACGTCTGGGATGGTGGTTATGGAATGCATACTAAATGAGCAAAGGACTCTTTCAATAGATATGTGTCCATACTGACTGGTGAATGATTTTTAACGAAAACATTTTTGACAAAAAAAAAGAAGGGGTAGAAGAGAAAAAAGATTAATACACAGATCTCATGCAACATCAAATTCCCCAAATGGAAGCAGTGAATAAAAAATCTTCAGTCTGAAAAAAGTGTAACAATATTGCAATTGTGCATAATCAGTAGTCCATTTTTCCTACCTTACTATTTCTTCTGGGTAACAATTGTTAATATTGTTAATGTATTCTTGAAGAAGTGATCCAGGTTCTGCCTTTATCTCTTGAACCTTTTTAAGACCACCACTTGTGACAAAAAGTCGCCGTGCTTTGCTGTCATGAGGCAGCACCTAGAAAAGGATGGGATAAAATTAAAATGGAAGTTCTTCTTTTACAGGATCTTTAAACAATATTAGGTCATAACTATGTCCAGTGTTCAGAATGAAGTAAAAATAAAGTTAGAATCAAAATGCCTATGGCATAATGAGACTAATCTTGCTGATAAGCTTTTTCTTTTTTAAAATTTTTATTTCATTAAATATTTCCCATATTTGAAAAAAAATTAACTTTTTTTTTAAAAATGTGAGTTCAAATGTTCTCCCTCCCTCCTTTCTCCCACCCCTTGAGAAGACAATCTATTGATTACACCTATGAAACCATGCAAAAATATTTCCATATTTTGATAAGATATTTAAATATTTTACTTTCCTTAATTACATGTAAAAACAATTTTAACATTCATTTTTTAAAACTTTTGAGTTCCAGAATTTCTTCCTTTCTCCTTTCCTGAGACAATAAGCAATCTGATATAGATTAAGTATGTGCAAACATGTAAAATGTATTTCCATATTAGTCATTTTGTAGAAGAAAACTCAGACCAAAAAAAAGGAATAAAGAAAATAAAATTTTAAAATTAGTTTCAATTTGCATTCAGACTCCATCATTTCTCTGGAGGCAGATAGCATTGTACTCAGTGGTCTCCTGGTTCTGCTCACTTCCCTCTGCATCAGTTCTTAAGTTTTTCCAGGTTTTTCTGGAATCACCCTGTACCTCATTTCTTACAGAACAATAGTATTCCATCACAATCATATACTATAACTTAAAAAAACAATATCAATAAAAAGGAGTGGGGGAACACTGCCTTTTTCAGGACAAAAACATGTCACTCAAATTGCTCCCAGAAAAAAAAATCATTTAATCCCAGTTATGTAGAAGAAAATCAAACAACATTTTTGGTGCCTATTTATAGGTTTCTTGTAAATTCAAATATTCTTGATTATCTGCTTTTCACTGAATGAAAATCTAGTCTTGAAATGAAAAGGATTTCTGTTCCTATGGGTGTGCATTCAGTGAATGGAGGTATGTATCCATCTCTGCACTTTCTCCTTCTGGCTCTCCTGAACAGAATGCTTCATCTGTGACTCAACATGCAAAGCTACCCATTTTCCTTCCACAACCCTACCAAGCAAAAAACCACAAGGTCATTTCTGACTCAGATCTGCCCTTTATTCTGTATTGGTTGTAGGTACCACTGAACATTTGGCTGATTTTTTTTTATTAACATTGCTTAACGTCTCTGCAATGAATTAGATGGACTGCAATAGGTCATATAACCATCCCAGTGGTTAGGGGGCCTGTTTTGATTTCTTCTGCAAAACAGCTATCAATATTCATTATTCTAGCCTTTCCCTAAGTAACATGACCCAGCTTCATGGGTTTAAAAGTTTAAAAGTTTAAAGTCAGCTATACTTCTGATGTCAAATCCCACAGACTGGGTGGCTTGGATCGATCAGAACCATCCGATCATAAGCATCAGCTGTCATGTGGAAGCCGGCAAGGAAATTAGGAGAACGTCTAGAACGAGGGAGGCAAGTGTTGTACCCCAGCCCCCTAGTTGGATCCCATCTGGAGCATGGCATTTGGGAACCACCCGGTAAGAAGACTACTTAACCAAGATGATGAGGGGATTCAAGATAACACCATACAAAGAAAGGATGAAGGAACTAGACATCTTTAACCTAGAGGGAAAAAGGGAAAATTAGGGACTGACTGCTCCTGTCTTGAAATATTTGAAGGGTTCCCATGATCAATAAATGAGCACTTAGACTCATTCTGGTTGATCTCAGAAGATAGAAATAAGAACAATGGGCAGGAGTCAGAGGAATGAAAATTTCAACTCATAAACTAGGAATCAAATTGGCTGCTTTGGGAGGTACTGAGTTCCCAAGCACTGAAGGTCTTCAAGGACAGAATAGAAGACTGTGGTTCTTGGATCTCTTCCTATCCATCTTATTGTTTTTTCCTAATCTTGATGAATCATCAGCCAAGTCCATTCTTCCAACTGTAAATATATCCTAAGGCTCTATTGTGGGCTTTTGGTAAATTCTCTCTCTTCTCTGTCTCCGTCTCTCCCTCCTTTCCTCTCCTCTCTTCTCCCCTCCCCAAGTGATTAAATGATCATGTCTATATACTTAACTCAAAGTCTCAACCCATATCTAAACTGAGTTTTTATTCTCAAATCCAGTATGTCTGTGATACTGGCAGCACCATCGCCATATCACCAGATCCTTATTGGATTCCTTATTTCAAACCAGATGTCCTTTAGACATTTTCAATTCAACATGTCTTTTAAAAATACTTCATTATTTTGCTCTCAAAACCCATCCCTCTTCTAGCCTCCCCCTTTTCTGTCAAAACCAACATTCCTACGGCACAGGTTCAAAGTCCCAGAGATATTTTCAGCTCTTTATTGTCCTGCATCCAACACATCCGATCACTTGCCAAGCCTTGTCAGTATCACACCCTCACGTCCATCCTCACTTCCCTCCTCATGTGGCCATAGCCCTCATTGTCCATTATCTGGACTATTATAACAGTCTTTTCTGTGCTATCCTTTCAGCTACACTCCTCCTTACGTCATGAAATAGTTGAGTGCTGGATCAGGGGTCAAGAAGACTTGTCTTGGGGCATCTAGGTGGTGCAGTGGATAAAGCACCAGCCCTGAAGTCAGGAGGACCTGAGTTCAAATCTGACCTCAGACACTTAACACTTCCTAGCTGTGTGACCCTGGGCAAGTCACTTAACCTCAAAGTGCCTCAGGAAAAAAAGAAGAATATGATTTGTCATTCAGCTTCAGCTTCAGACACTGGCCATTTGTTTGACTCTGACCAAGTCACTTAATCTGTTTGTCTCACTTTCCTTAACTATAAAATGGGAATCATAATAACATCACCCTTCTAGGATTGTGGTGAGCATCAAACAAGTTATCTGTAAAATATTAGGCACAGGGCCTGCCATGTAGAAAATGCTTAATAAATGCTTGTTTCATTCCCTATAAATGATTCCTTAAAATGATCCTTCCCAAAGTGTGGTCCAGAGAATCCTGGGGATCTCTGAAACTCACTCAGAGGATCTATATACATTCAAAATTAAATTTTTTTATTTCTATTATAGTAAATATCTAGAAAAATGACCCACATAAACAAAAACTCTTTGAACAGATCCTCAATAATTTTAATAGTATAAAGAGATACTGAGAACAAAAGTTTAAGAAACACTGCCTTAATTTATTATTTTACAATTGCCTCCTAACTGGTCTCCCAGTTCTCTCTCACATTTCTAATCAATCTTTCACACAATTGCCAAAGTAATATTCCTAAAGCACAGCTCTGTTGCTTCATTTCTGTTTTCAATAAACTCTAGTAGTTCCCTACTATTTCTAGGATCAAGTACAAAGATCTTTATTTGATATTTTGAGCTTTTTACAATGTGGCCCCAATCTACCTTTCTGGTTTTACTCTATATATTGTTCCTCTTCATGCACTCTTCAGGTCTTCCTGATATTCTTTGCACACAAAATTCCATCTCCCACTTCCTTGCCTTTATAGAAACTGTGTCTCATGCCTGAAATTCTTTCCTTCTTCACTTTTGCTTCTTGCCACAGAGAAGCTTGCCTCATTTCTTTCAAAGCTCAGCTCTAACTGCACAAGGTGTTTAAAATTGTCATGTATTCAGTGGGTGGGTGTGTCTTATATAAAGCACTTACTTTGTATATGCTTATATATATATATATATATATACATCTTATCTCCCTTCCTCACAAAAGAATGTAAGTGTATTGAGGGCAGGAATTATTTTTATTTGTGACTCTGTATCCCTAACACTATGCCTGGAACATAAAAAATAAAGGGAAGTTTCTTTTACTTGTATATGTACTTATTCCCTGAGAAAAATAGAAAATATTAGACTACTCTTCAACAAGGAGATGATCCAGTCCAGTTCCAATGATGTTGTGATGAAGAGAGCCATCTACACCTAGAGAGAGGACTGTGGGAGCTGAATGTAGATCACAATATAGCATTTTCATTCTTTTTGTTGTTTGTTACATTTTACTTTCTTTCTCATTTTTTTCCTGTTCAATTTGATTTTTCTTGTGCAGCAAGATAATTGTATAAATATTTATCCATATATTGGATTTAACATATAGTTCTACCATGTTAAAAAAGTTAAAGATTAAGAAAAATAAATCCTACTTGTTCATAAATATTATCCTGCTGATGAGTTGCTATAATCTCTTTGCTAATATTTTATTAAAATTTTTGCAAAATATTAACAAAAATGTTAGAGTTGTTCTGGCAAAAAGTATAGCGATAAATAAAGAGTAATTTAGGGATTAGATATTAGTTTCATTTTTCTATCTTTATATCACATATTACACATATTTGACAGGTGACTGCTAATAAAAAAAAGTCCCTCACTAATACACTGTTGGTGAAATTGTGAACTGATCCAACCATTCTGAAAATCAAATTAGAACTATTCCCAAAGGGCTATCAAATTGTGCATGCCCTTTGCCCTTTGACTGGGCTTATATCCCAAAGAGATTTTAAATAAGGGAAAAGGACCTACATGTGTAAAAATGTTTGTAGCAGCCCTTTGTGTAATGCCAGAAACTGGAAACTGAGTGGATACCCATCAGTTAGGGTATAGCTGAATAAGTTATGTTTTATGAGTGTTATGGAATATTATTGTTCTATAAGAAATGATTAGGAGGATGATTTCAGAGAAGTCTGGAGAGACTCACATGAACTGATGCTAAGTGAAATGAGCAGAACCAGGACATCATTGTACACAGTAGCAGCAACATTATACAGTGATTAATTCTGATGGACGTGGCACTTTTCAACATAAGATGATTCAGGCTAGTTCCAATGATCTTGGGTAAATGTTGAAAATATATTTTGAAAATAAAAAGCTATTATAAAAAATTTTAAGTCCTTTAGTTAATGAAAGTAAATATTAATTCAGTTGAGAAAACAAGTTAACACAATGAATCCTTTTCTGCTTTTAACTGCAAGAAGAGATGTTTGCTTACCTTACTGAACTGTCCAACCACATGTTTCAAAATGTTTGGAGGAGCATCATATAGGAATGGTTCAAGGGCTGGTAGATATGTGCATTTTTGGAGAATATTTTTAATAGCTTTTTTACTCTGTTGAGGTAGAAAGCAAAACATAAACAGTAAACAATCAATGAAATTTCGACAAGAATTCAAGTCTTACATAGCTTTTTTTTTTTTTTGAAGGCATATATTTCTTTACTGCTCCTTCATTTCCCTCTGATCTAGTTTTTTTTTTTTAATTTCTTTCTCTTTCTTTCATTCTTTATTTTTTTAAATAGCTTTTTATTTACAAGTTATATGTATGGGTAATTTTACAGCATTGACAATTGCCAAACCTTTTGTTCCAATTTTTCCCCTCCTTGCCCCCACTACCTCCCCTAGATGTCAGGATGACGAATATCATTACATAGCTTTTTTCAACAATGAAATGATTCAGGTCAATTCCAATAGACTTGTGTGGAGAGAGCCATCTGCATCCACAGGAAGGACCATGGGGACTTAATGTGGATCACAACATAATATTTTCACCTTTTTTGGTTGTTTGCTTGCTTTTTGTTTTTTTTTCTCATTTTTTTCTTTTTGATCTCATTTTTCTTGTGCAGCATGATGATTGTGGAAATATGTATTGAAAAATTAAGCATATTTAAACATATATTGGATTACTTGTCTAGGGAAGAGGTGGGAGAAAGAGATAGGGAAAAAAACTGAAACAAGATTTTGCAAGGATGAGTATTGAAAACTATCTTTGCATATGTTTTGAAAATAAAAAGCTATTATTTTTTTTAAAAAAGGATTCTTGTCTTATATTCCCGGAATTTGAAAATGAAATCAATTTCTTGATCTAATCTGAAGTTGTGTTTTATTTTTAAAAAAATAACAGATTTCAGGGTGAAGTATGAATTATATTGGATTAATTTAACATGAAATTATGTGACCAATTTCTTTCTTGTTAAATTTTAAACTCAATGACAGAGTGAGCTTAAAATATCTATAAAGAAAGAAACTGAATTGCAAGTGGCTAAAAAAAATAGGATGGAGACTGAACATGGATCAAAACATAGTATTGTCACTTTTTTGTTGTTGTTTGCTTGGGGTTTTTTCTTTTTCATTTTTTCTCTTTTGATCTGATTTTTCTTGTACAGCATGATGAATATGGAAATATATTTGGAAGAACTGCACAAGCTTAACCTATATTGGATTGCTTGCTATTTTGGGGAGAGGAACAAAGAAGGGAGAGGGAAAAAAACTTGGAATACAAGGTTTGTAAAGGTGAACATTGAAAACTATCTTTGCATGAATTTAGAAAATTAAAATGCTATTAAAAATAGGAAGTAATCAATCCTATTCCTGACAAGGTAAGGGATATGAGAAAAAAGTAACTTAGAATTCCACAACAAGAAAATGATCAGTCATTCCATTTTCTCTAGAGGAATTAAGATTTAAAGATCCTGCTTGTATACATTGGGCAAAGTTTCACTGTATAGAAATAAAGTGTAAATTTGCAGATACATTCATATCATGAATAAAATGTAGAAACCTGCCTCATTTTATTCAACAATTCAAAAAATATTTACTGAATAGTACAAAAAAACCAAGATAAGCAGTGAGGAGCAAGCAGAGTTTCCAAGCCAAGAGAGTAGAAGAGATTAGAAATCAGAAGACTGAATGCAAATTCTCATTCTCCTTGCTAGTGAATGACAGGACTACTTTGGGCCAGTAGCAGTTTCCACATTTGCAAAATAAATGGGTTGGCCTAGATGCTCCAAAAGCTCTTCCAAGACCAGATCCATACTCTAGATCAGAGTTTCTTAAACTTTTTCTCCTTGCGACCTTTTTTAACTCAAGAAAATTTTATATGACTCCTGGTATATAGGTATATAAAACAGGTATACAAATAAAAAATTTAATGATGATAAATCACAAAATAATTTACTTCAAAGCAATTCTTGGCAGATATATAATTTTACCATTTGTTAAAGATGAAAGAAAATTTGCATACTTATGAGATGGATAGCTTATTTATCTTTATATGAAGAATTAAACCTTGGGGGAAAGTTTGATACCTTTTACTGTCACCAATTTTTTTATGACCCCCACATTCAGATAAATTGCAACCTCCAGTTTAAGAACCTTTGCTAGAACATGAGGGATCCCAAAATTATGATTTATTATCAATAAATGTTTGGTTTGTATATCTATTTTATATACTTATATACCCAGAGTCATGTAAAAGTTTCTTGGGTGGAAAAGGGCCACAAGTAAAAAAAGTTTAAGAAGCCCTGCTCTGGAATGTCAAGGTAAAGAGCCCCACAGTCCCTGCCTACAAGAAATTTATCATCTATTGGGAAGGAATAGAGTCTGTACATGGTGAAAGTATTTCCACAATCATCATGCTGCACAAGAAAAATCAGCTCAAAAGAGGGAAAAAATGAGAAAGGAAGGTACTATGCACTAGGTACTGTGCTGAGTGCCTTACAATTATTATCTTATTTGATCCTCACAACAAACCCTTCAGGGTAGGTGCTATTATTATCTCCATTTTACAGATAAGGGAATAAATGCAGACAGCAGTTTAGTGACTTGTCCTGGATCAACACAGCTAGTAAAAGTTGGATCTGAATTCAGATCTTCCTGACTCCAGGCCTGGTATTCTACTTTATCACCTAGCCATGTCCCACCTGAATGCCAAAAGGCAAGATAGCTTCTGCCCAGAGATATTGAAAACCTTCAGCTAATTCTTGAGCGTAATGACCCACAAAACAGAGAAGCTCTGTTCCAGCCATTCTGGGGAGCAGTTTGGAACTACCACCACTAGGTTTCCATCCCAAAGAGAGCACATAAAAGGGAAAAGGCCACACATGGGCAAAAATAGGTATAGCAGCTGTTTTTATGATGATGGATTGGAGGAGGATGGAAATTGAGGAGATGCCTATCAATTGGGGAACAGTTAAACAAACTGTGATGTAAGATAATAATGGACTACTGTAAAAAATAATGAGCAGGATGATTTCAGAAAATACCTGGAAAGACCTTCACAAACTGATGCAAAGTGAAGTGAGCAGAACCAAGAGCACATTGTATACAGTAATAGCAGTATTGTGTGATGATCAACTGTGAATGACATAGCTATTCTCAGCAATATAGTGATCCAAGACCATGCAGAAGGACTCATGATGAAAAATGCTATCCATCTCCAGAAAAAGAACTGATGAAGTCTGGTTTCAGTTTGAAGCATACTATTTTTCACTTCATTGCTTCAGGTTTTTTTTTTCCTTTTGTTCTGTTTCTTCTTTCACAACCTGACTACTGTTTTACATAATTGCACATATATAACCACTATCTAATTACTTACCATCTTAAGGAAGGGGAGGTAAAAGGAGGAAGAAAATTTGGAACTCAATTTTTTAAAAATTGAATATTAAAAATTGTCTTTGCATGTAATTTGGAAAAAATAAAAATATTATTAAAGAAAAACAGCAACAGGGAAATGGCTCAAGTGGATAGAGTGCCAGCTCTGAAATCAGAAAGACTTATTTTCCTGCGTTCAAATCTCTCCTCAAAAATTTGCCCTGAGTTTAAAACTCCATGACCCTGGAAAAGTTACTTAAACCGTTTGTCTCAGTTCCCTCACCTGCCAAATGAGTTGAAGAAGAAAATGACAAACCACTCTAGTGTCCGGGCCAAAAACACCCGGACCAACCGGGTCCCACCCGGGTGGATGGGATCATAAAGTGTGGAGCATCTACAAATATACATCTTTCTTCCCTAAAACTTGTTATATAGACAAAACAATAGAAACATATGCCAAACATTTCTCACAATTCCTTATTCTTCAGGATACTTTTCACTCAACTATGACTAGAAACAGTCAATGTGTGATTAATACATGTTAAATTTGTAAAAACAAACCAAAAAACCCTGTCCTTTGACCTCCAGCCATAGCTATGACTTTCAATGGTAGTCACTGCTGTAGTTCAGTCTCCTGACACCACATACAAGCATCCCTGCCCTGTACTCACTGATTAATGCCACATGGCACTTTGCCTCCAAACTCCAGGTATTCTCTTTAATGTTTGGTTTGGGGCTTCAGTGTGTCCTTAAAGAATGTATTCTGGTCCATCTGCTTATAGTTAGTCACTCAGTTTCAGTCCATAGCACAAGCAGACCCTTGGGTATTCGGTTTCCACTTGGGTTCTCGGTATATCATAGTTAATAATAATGGCTAACATTCAAGTAATGGTTTGGTGGAGTTTTTTTTTTTCACTTCCAAGTTCTAATTTGCTTCTTGACTGGTCTTCTAATGCAGTTTATCATTAGTTATAGGTAATGCAGATGATCTAAATAATTAGCTAACATTCATGTAGTATTTTAAGATTCGCAAACTTTCTGTGCATTCTCTCATCTGATTTGTACAGTCTGGAAGATTCATATCTAGGATGCACTAATTCAATACTAAGAGTTTTCCCTCTGAGATCTTATTAGTGATACTTTCATTTAATAATAATTACAACTTACAAGTGATACACATTTGAATTTTGAGAAGTTATATGTGATGAAGATAAGGACAATTTATTGACTTTTTTCTAGAGGGTTGGAGGATTAAACAACATTTTGTATATTTATCCTCATGTACTATTCCCCCAAATTATATTGAATAAAATCTTAGCCATCACATATAGTTCTATTGCTCTCTAATAAAGTTTGCATTAGTATGAAATCAATATCAAAACAAGTAGTCATACCATCATGAGAAATTTAAGACTCTTAGAAACCATAAAAGATTTTTTAAAAGAACTAATGTAGCTACTAATTTAAGAATGCAAGAAAACAAGCATTTATTTAGTACCTACTAAGTGCCAGCCACTATGATCAGTGTTTTAAAATACTTCATTTGATCATCACATTAGAAAGATAATGTGTTTGGTGAGTATCTCTAGAGTTATTTATATAAATCTCACCACCAAACAGACTCTCCTCCTTTGATGTAGGAATCAAAAAAAATGTCAAATAATTCATTATTTTAAATCATTCCTGTTATAAAATTGAATCTTACATAAGGTATTTTCCATTGTTTGATGCAATTAGTAGCATTAAGTCAAATTAAATGCTTGAATTTCACAGCAGAGTTATGATTCAGTCATTACACTACCTACTTCTAACACCTATGGTGAGGGATAACTTCTGTTTTAATAACAAATTGCTGTAGTGAAAAGAACGCTGGGCTTTTTCTGTCAAAACTTAGAATAAGCAGATGCTATATATTTAGAAACCCTGTTTTTACTTTTAAACAGCCTCCACGATAAAAGCATCAATTAATAGATTCAGCAAGTATAAATGATCAACATTAAATTATCAACATTTAATTAGAACTTGTTACCACTTCAAATGTTTTTGGCTTTGATGAGATTTTTTTTTTCATCACAGGGGAGGGTGGAGATAACAAAGTTATTAATTGCTGTTCTCATTAATTTCCTGTAAAATACTTGAAAGTGAGGGGGAAATGTTGCTGTCAGAAAGTTTCTATTTGCTCTGAGGTCAACCTGGTCTAAGTAAGGAGTGCTCTGGCCTCCCAAACAAGGGGGAAAGTCCCTAAAGCCAACAGTGTATTAGCAGACCACAAAATTATCTTAGAAGTAACTTCATAAATGAACTGGTAGCCAGAAATAATTAATACTGCCAAAATGGATTGATTGTGATACTTGAAATCCAGATTTTAAAAAATAAGAAAGAAAATTGAAATTACCTGAGTATTTTCAACAATGTAAATCTTATGTCACAAAGATTACACTTATAATTAACAGACACTATTCTTTTGTTTACATCCAAGTTATTTGATCTGAAATAAGACACAAAACTAAAAGTAAAACTGCTTGAAAATATACAAATTCTAAGACTCTGCCTGATGACTCTTCCAGGATCAGAATCAATTAGAAAGTGGTTACAGAAGCTGACATACCTTGGGGACAGAATGAACCTCAGCTTGACTTTATAATTTGAAACCTGCTAAAGATTAGCAAATGAGGAGCCTGGTTAGACAGTTCACAACTCTCCTGGTTAACAATTTCCCAGGCTGAGCTGATGTCAAATCAAACAGACTTGAGTGGGCATTTTGAGTTCTTTAAAACAACTCCTAAAAGAGCCCAAGGGCCATTAGGGGAAAAAAAACAAGTCAGCAATATAATAAAAAATATTTGACTGGGCTTGTTGCCTTAGGAAAACTATTGGCAGGGTGAATGACTGATGAAGATGCCCTTTTTATATAGAATTTAATAGGCAATGTAGTACTGTCCTAGTGGGTTGTATACAAGGGTTTTTAAAGATATAAACTAAAGTTACTGTCATCTCTTAAAAGTGATTATCAATCTTGATCCTCCTTCCTCCCTTCCCTCATACTTGTCACCATTTCATTTCTGAAACAAAATAAGTGAAAAGCTGTTAAAAGCCTACCTTAAGTCAATTCATTTTAACCAACATTATGGTCCTGGTATGTCCCAGGAACTAGAGATTCAAAGCAAAAATAAGGAGTGCTCTGGCCCCCAAAGAGCTTACATTCTGTTGGGGACTACAAGAGATGCATAGGATCATCTAAATTGGAGATGTTTTAACAGGAAGAAAAGATTTGGCACCTGGATCTTGAAGCAAATGAAGGATTCTAAGATATAAAACCAAGGAGAAAGTGCATTGGACGTTTGGGGAAATAGGGGAAGTGATCCACATGAATACAATGAGATGGGAAATGGGAAATGGTTTGGGAGGAACAAAGAATAGTGTGGCTCCAACTTGGATTATATCAGAGACAGCAATGGGTAATAAGGGTCCCAGAAAACAAATAATGAAGCAGACAGCCTCCTCTCCGCAGGGCAGTGGGGATCTCTGTGGGCAAACATTTCGGACACTGTCAGACATTGTTTAAGTGTTTTCCTTTCTTATAAGGAAGAGTTCAATTTAGGGAAAGTTGAATTGTCTATTCTGAGATGATGATTTAGAAGGAAGGATGGGGGAAGAGAGGGAGGACAGAGACAGACAGAAACATAGAAAGAGACAGAGAGACAGAGACAGAGATAGAGACAGAGACAGAAAGACAGAGAGAGAGAGAAAGAGAAAAAGAGAGAGACAGAAAGATAAAGACAGAGAAAGAGATACAGACAGACAGAGACAGAGAGACAGATACAGCCAGACACAGAGACAGAGAGAGAGAGACAGACAGAAAGAAGACAGAGAGAGAGAGAGAGAAGACCAGAAAGGTAGGTTAAAGCCAGAATGGGGGGATGGGACAGACATTACTAAGGAGTTTATAGTTTATCCTAAAGGCATCAGTAAACCACTGAAAGTTTTGTTAGCAGAAATGTGACATGTGCCTTACGCCAATTGTTTTGGCAGCTATGTGGGAAAGGGATTGGAGAAGGGGAGAAAACCTTTCAGTTCTGCTTCTTTCTTGGAATACAAAGAAGGAGAAGTGGATAATTAGATTGTGGAGTGGTAAGTCACTGAACATCCTTAGGTCGTGGCTTTCTCATCTGTACAATGAGAAGGATCGGAATATTTCATAGAATCACAAAATATCAGAGCTGGAAGCTTCAGGGGTGTATAACAGCACTAGAAGGTGCTCATTAGCTCCCTCCAACAGCAACCATTCCGCTTATGAATAGCGCTGAGGGTGATAAAGTTTGTCTCTCCATTAAGCCGAAATCTTCCACCCTGTGATTTTTTCACTAATCCTCTCTAATTGTGCCCTCAGAGGTCAAGCAGAAACAAAGCATGTAACAGTCAGGTACCCCAAAGATAGCTATAATATCTTCTCTGGCTTTCTCCTTTTTTGGATAATCACTTCCTATATATCATGGTCCAAGAACTTTCACCATTATGGTGCCTTCTTCTGGATGCTCTCTTGCGTATCAATCTCCTTACAAAAAAGTAGTGCTCAAAAAAGAAATATGTGGTCTGGGAAGGCCAAATAATGGTAGAATGATTACTTCTCTAGTCCTAAACATTATTCCCTTTTTAATTTGGCATATGACCATATTCATTTTTTACTGCTATGTCACACTGTTGCCATACTGGGTTTGCAGTCCACTAAAACCAAGTAACTTATTTCAGAATAGCTTTCTATTCATGTCTTATACTTTTTAAAGTGATTTTTGAAACCATATTAAGATTTTATCTTTTTTCCTATTAAATTTCGTTTTAGTAGACTCAGTCCAACATTCTAGTTGGTTAAGATCATTTCAATGCCTAATTGTAGAATCTAAGGTTCCTGAGGGTAAGGATCATTTCATTTTTTTAAAGTCTCTTTGCTAGGAAGAGTGCTTACACATATTAGGCTTTTATTAATTATTGAGCATTGAGTAGATAGTCTATTCAATAGAGAACTTTTAAACTACTAAAAGAAAAAACAAATTTTGCTGTTTTATATTCCCATTATGACAAATTTTAATTTTAGTGATATTTTAGCAGGATATTAAAATTTGCTTTTAAAATAGGTGATTGACATTTTTAATGTATTTTTTGAAAATATTTCAAGAAATTGAAACTATTTCTAGTTATATGAAAAGGTGCTCCAATCACTATTGATCAGAAAAATGCAAATTAAGACAACTCTGAGATATCACTACACACCTTTCAGATTGGCTAAGATGACAGGAAAAGATAATGACAAATGTTGGAGGGGATGCGGGAAAACTGGGACACTGATACATTGCTGGTGGAACTGTTACGGATCCAGCCATTCTGGAGAGCAATTTGGAACTATGCCCCAAGAATTATCAAATTCTGCATACCCTTTGATCCAGCAGTGTTTCTACTGGGATTATATCCCAAAGAGATCTTAAAGGAAGGAAAAGGGCCCAGATGTGCAAAAATGTTTGTGGCAGGTCTTTTTGTAGTGGCAAAAAACTGAAAACTGCCCAGCAGTTGGAGAATGGCTGGGTAAATTGTAGTATATGAATATTATGGAATATTATTGTTCAGTAAGAAATGACCAGCAGGATGATTTCAGAAAGGCTTGGAGAGACTGACATGAACTGATTCTGAGTGAAATGAGCAGAACCAAGAGATCATTGTACACTTCAACAACAATACTATATGATCATCATCTCTGATGGAAGAGGCTCTCTTCAACAATGAGATGATTCAAACCAGTTCCAATTGTTCAGTGATGAAGAGAGCCATCTACACCCAGAGAGAGAGGGCTATGGGGACTGAGTGTGGACCACAACATAGCATTCTCACTTTTTTTATTGTTTGCTTGCATTTTTGCTTTCTTTCTCAGGTTTTTTTTTCTTTATAGATCCAATTTTTCTTGTGCAGCAAGATAACTGTATAAATATGTATGCATATATTGCATTTAAAATATACTTTAACATATTTAATATGAATTGGACTACCTGCCTTCTGGGGGAGGGGGGAGAGAAGGAAAGGAAAATTTGGAACACAAGGTTTTGCAAGGATCAATGTTGAAAAATTATCCATACATACATTTTGTAAATAAAAAGCTATAATAAAATAAATTTTTTAAAAAAGGAAAATATTTCATCCCCACAATTACATGTATAAATGATTTTTAACATTTAAGTTTTGAGTTCCACAATCTATTCCCTCCTCCTTTCTCTTCTTTCTGAGTCAGTTAGTTATACTTACTTAACTTAATATAGGTTAAACATGTGCAATATTTACTGTATTTTTTTAATTGTGATTTATTACATTTTGTGAGCAAAACATTCTGGTTGAATACATTTATTTTATAATGCAAGTTAATGGGAAAATATTTAATATACGGCTTTTCAGGTGATTTTCCAAGAATATATCTAACATTTAAACTGAGTTGTATATGTATTGAATTTTCCTGCCTTTTTTTTTTTTTTTTTTAACTTTTAATTGCATAAAGCAATGAGGTTTTCAATGAATTCTAATCTTCCTTTTTTGCTCTAGGCCACCAAAGCAAATTTTTTTGTCCTATGTAAACAGACTGAAATTCTATTCTTTCTGTCAAGTTTTATATAACATGTTCATTATTACCCTTTGCATATTACCCACGCATTCCATAAAGATTAAAAAAATTTCTTAAAGATGTTAGATCTGTTGTGGTGGTCTGAGACATAAGGAACTATTGCAAAAATAATGATTATTCATATGTTTACCACATATATTAAATTTCAAAGAGGAAATACTGTCAAAAAGAAAGACCTTTCATATAAATACAGTATTCTTAGAAAATTTAAAAGTGAACCAAGCAGCATCAAGTAAATGAATTCCCCATTTTTAACAATGTTATTAATATTTATATTTCTAATGAATTTAGCTGATCTGTTCCAGGCTATTGGTATTTTTGAAATATAAAATCGTGAAATAATGCAGGTATAAAAGCAAGATTAAAAATAATTTTAAAGGTTAATATGCCATTGTGAATCATTCTTACATTCCTGCCAATGTGCAAAATAGCCAGTCCCTATCCTTCTTTAACCAAGCTTCAGAATATCTTCATCTGACCAGTGAGTAATATTTCTAAAATCACATTAATTTAGCTTTTAGCTTTAAATTATAAATATTCAATTACATAAACCAGATGGTGATTATTTATTAACTCTATATAGGATTCCTATCAAAATATCAATGTTGTAAAGCAACATATTTCTAAGCAACTAAAGTTAAATCCTCCCCCAAACACAATCACAAATAGTTAAGCAAACCCTAGATGAATTGACCACAGTGCTTACTTTTATTTGAAGATCTTCGGAACTGTCTTGTGACATGTAGAGAGTAAGTAAAATCGGCAAGGCATTTGTCACAGCCACAGCACGTGCATGCTCAGGAGTGTGTCTTCCAATCTGTCCTAAGGCCCAAGCAGCAGCCGCCTTAATATGATCTTCTGATTCTT
The DNA here is from genome assembly GCF_902635505.1 of Sarcophilus harrisii. Lineage (NCBI taxonomy): Eukaryota > Metazoa > Chordata > Mammalia > Dasyuromorphia > Dasyuridae > Sarcophilus > Sarcophilus harrisii. Next base: position 231,852,204 of record NC_045430.1, read on the forward strand.
CTGACAAGCAGACTGCCAACTGGGGCACTCCCTGCCGTGTGGATCAAAAGAGCAAGTGTTATGAATCTCGAGCAGGATTAAAGAGCCTTCTTTGGCTCCAAAACATTAGAAGAAATCATTTTAGTCTTGATCCCTTTCCCACTAACCGGCTCAGTAGATGAGCATATCACAGGGGCTGTCATTTTTGGAGTCAATAAAATGACTAGAACTAATTTACTTTAATTATCTGTAACAATCCAACTAAATGGAGAATAACTCTGCTAGATTCTTCAAATCAGCCTTCATGTAATCAAACAACAGGCACCACAGACTAGATAGTAGATGAAATGAAACACTTTCAGAGTGACAAAGCCTGAAAATACTTAGGATTTCAAGATCTCTAGCTTAGCTTTGTTTTAAATAACCAATCTACTATTTTTAATTTAAATAACTTGTCATTGTTCACCAAATAAAATAAATCTGAGGGTAGTTATATTCTGGATTGATGATATAAGCTGGACTCCTTAAAATAACCTAAGTTATTCGTTGAAAGTAGGATATTTTTTTTCAGTAAAAGCAAATTAATCCATGAAAAAGATCAATATTTAAACATAATCTTGTATTATTTTAACTTGTATTATTGTATCATATTTTATTTTGCATTATTGTATTATATTGTATCATGATAACTCTTTAAAATATAAATAATTGATGTACATCAGTTGTATGCTTCAATGTTTTACTTTGAATCTCCAATTAATCTTTATATTCATAGCAGAAAGCTAGAAGATTCAATATATTCACTAGTTTACACTCCTATAGAAAATACAAATTGTCCTACTAGGATTTGTATGAACCTTATTTTCAAATAATTTCATAGTTGTAATTATGATCATCTTAAATTTATAACTGTAAGAATTCATCTTTATACACTCATGCTACTGGAATGGAAGTTAAATCATTTTTTATTCCTTTTGGTGCCAGTCCTTTAGCATGCCCATTAGAATTCATTTACTTTTTAAAAAATCTGCCTAAGCACTTAATTGGTTTCTTTTCTAAAAAATTAAAGATGGGGCTGCCAGTATAAAAGGTCACCCCCCAGTCTTCAGAGTGAGATCTCTACCCAGGGTGTCCACATTTCAGCCGTTAAGTCGAAAAGACAGCAATTCTTAGCAACCCCTTCAAATTCTGTAGCTTCTGTTGTTCTGACTACCTTGCAGGGTTGTAGTGAATTTCAAACAAAATATAAATGTGAAAAGTGCTTTGGAAACTATAAAAACGAGACTCAGAAGTGAGATGTTGCTAACATCAGTTCATCCTGCCAAGAAAGTGGTAGGAGAGCCGGCCTTGTCTTTGTGACTGTGGATGGCTTGCTCTCCGACCAATCTAGACATAGACTAGGAAAGGGTAAGGTCACCTTGTAAGTCTGAGAAGGAAAAAGTACAGGTCAAAGGCAATCCTCCCCTTTCCCACTCTGTCTATGTTTATGCCTTCTGGTTACCTAGGAAACCAGCAAAGCCATGAAACATTAATCCTATTGGCCCAGACATAATCCCTACCACCATCACTACCACCATCAGCAGAGACTTCACTATGACCAGAGGCTTAAACTAACTTTCTCAAGTTCACATGACAACTTTCAAGTCTATCTCTGAGAAATGGAACTAGAGAAAGAAATGTGGGGTTTCTAAATCTAATTAATAGCAGTAGTAAAAAAAAAAAAAATAGGAGAGAAATGGGCAAAAAAGGGAAATGGAGCAAAAGGGAATCATAAATTAGATGGCAGATGAGGATGGATGACGGATAGAGAGAATGTTCTGAGGATTAGCAAGGGATTGAAAAATCCACATTTCTCTTCAAGCAGAGAAGCAGGTTTTCTACCCTGATAAGAAGTCCACACCTTAGGGGTCCTTATAGACGCCATGACTATTTGACTAACATTTTCTTCCTTTAGAAGGTCAACACAAAAAGCCCAAAGCTGAAAGAGCAAAAATAGGTCTATATTCTTTTCTTTCCTTACTGCCTTCCATCTATCAAGTCAGTTTGTTTGAAGGAATGACAAATGAAACCTACCTGCATGAACTCCTTTGCCATCCCCGTCCCCAACTCCTGACTGAAGTAGAAGTTCCAAAATTCAAAGAATAATAATGACCTTAGTTTTGAATATGATAATGTAAGTTATTAATGTAAAAAAGCCGCATTAATTGCATGTTTAAAAGCTCACTTGTCATTCCAGAAGCTCATTAATAAATACAAAATACCAAAAACATAGGGTTTCAAATATACTTGATATTTACAGTTACAAAAATTGTTCAAATAAAAGGATTGTTTATTGCAAGGGCTAAGGAAACAATTTACTTAAAAGCTCATTGAAATGGAAGCCTTATCCTGGCCCAGTACATTAAGAAAGTTATCTGAATATATGGCTAATAAAAAGGTATATGTTCAGAGATTCTTTTCCTCTGGTTACATAATATGCCATTTTACATATTTTATGCTATGAGAACAATATCAGTCTATAGATCTTTCTTGGAATCTCATTGTAATGATAATAGGGAAATATGAAGAACTAACCTTGGAGATGATCACTGCCATAGCTAGGTTCTCAGAATGTGCAGCTACATAGCCAAGCATCATGATGCCAGGAAGCCTTATATTTCCTTTGCAGGAACCAATACAATCAATCACAGCGGCAACTCCTCCTGCATTAACTATTAGTTGTGAAAGCTGCAAGAAAAGGACCAAGGTAGAAACTTCAGGCAGAAGGCAACAGGGTCGCTTTTTCTTGGTACATTTCTATGGTATCCCAAATATTTTTTATTTAGGATTCTCAAAGTGTGCTTCTTTAATAGGATATGTGCTTATTATCATAACTTACTTCTGAATAAAGTAAAATTTAATATACAGATTTCCTATGCATTTACTGAAGAAATACCTAACTGCAGCCTTCCTGCCTCTTCAGTGCATCAATATATATATATATACACTTGTGTGGCTTATTCTGTGGTTTAATTTTTCATGCATTGATGGCACAACTTTTATCCCTATTATAATGGGTGTCAAAATTTCTCACCTAGACTCTGAGCCTAGGGCTAACTCATAACTAGCTAGCTATTGAAACTAACAATCATAAGTGGGTCTAAGGATGATTAATCATTGAGTAGAAAATACATTGTCACATTGGGAATATTCTAATCTAATTATCCTTCCTTAGCTAGTAACTATTTCCAAGTGATTTTATTTCAATCATGAAGTGTCTAGGTCAAGTTAAGATGTTTGGTGAAATGAAAAATGTATACCTTAAAGGAAGGAAAAATATTTAGTCAATGTGGCTATTGCTAAAAATAAACAAAAAAAAACAACCCTAGAAACTACTTGAGAATCTGTTCACTTTCTGCATCTTATTATTTCATATTTTCTATTCATGTAGAAGGCACCAGGAAGGAAATAAATGTTACTCTGCATAACCTTTATACAAAGGCAGTATCTATTATACAACCATTGCAAGTATGAAAAACTGCATACCTGCCTGAAGAAAGATCAAAAATGTGGTAATGACTAGTATTCTCTCCACTCTGGAAATGGAGAAACTGAGGCCAAGAGAAATGAAACGTCTTGCCCAAAGTCATTTTAATAGCGAGTTTGTGAAGGGAAGAAGTGGATTTCTGACTCCATGTCCATCAGTTTAACCAATGCAATGAAGCTAAGGTGCCATTTTATTTACAGGAGATTTATTTTGTTGTTTTTATTTACTTTTTACCTCAGGTGTATGTTTTGCTATTTCTCTAATTAACGTGGAAGCATTTTTCTTGACGTATTCATCTTTGTCCTTCAGGCACGTAAGAACCACAGGGAAAATTTCTGCTTCAACAACCATTTCCGCCAGGTCCACCGAATGCTTGGCTATCTGACTAAGAGCAGAAAGCACTTGACGCTATTGAATAAGAATAATTATTTAGACTCCATTAGAGAGGGTTTGTAAACAATTTTTTTCAGACTTTCATAAGCCTTTCTACATAGACTTCCACGGTTTGGGGCATAAAGGAAAACATAAGCATATATTCATGTGACTTGAATTTCATTCATATCCAACTAAGAATGCTCACTAGTATCTAAAGGTAAAGGTTTCTTTTCATTTACTAAAGCTTCACACAATGGTAAATGATCAAATAAAATAATCTTCAACTACAAAATCCCATAATTATGCAATTTTCAAAATAGAAATTTATGCCATATTTAGGTTTCTGTTGCTAAAAACTGACTTTTGAGGCCCAAGATTTAAATTTTGTCATAACATTGATACCATCTTTCAAAAATTCAACTTTTACTTTAATGTAAATAATAGAATTTTCTAAATATACTAAATGACATTGCACATATATAACCTATGTAAAATCAATTATTGTCTCAAGAAGGGGGAGAGAGAAGGAAGGGAGGGAGATAATTTGGAACTCAAAATTTTAAAAAAATTGTTAAAATCGTTTTTAATTATAATTGGGGAAAAATAAAATATTATTTAAAAATATATAGAGGTTCCAAAAGTCTTCATGTGACTTTTAACCCTTTTTTGAGATACCAAACAAGTCTAACATCCATATTAATAAAAAAACACATTTAAGAAATGATAAATCTATAAACAAGATAATATTAATATGGCATTATGTTGTTCTACTTTAAAAAAACAAGAATATGTTTTAGTGGGAATGTTTTAATTATTAGTACTACTGATGTGGATACATTTATGCTCCTTGAAATATTTCATTCTATTGCAAAGCAATTTTCCTAAATGTGATTCTGTTTCTAAAAATGGATTTAATGGATTATTTTTATACATCAGAAGACCTATGCAAGGTAACATCTGTTCTCAATGAAAACTGAGTGATTATTTTAGGAATTTTATTTTTAACAATTTAATTCATAGGAATTTTCTTTCTAATATTAATAATGAAAACTTAAAAAACATATTTTTAAAGTACCTTCAGTTTAGCATCAAGGTTCAGGATCATCTGTGCTAAGTGAGCAATTGCTCCTGCATCCACCACTGTTTGGGCTAACTCTGGAGAATGCTTTGAAATATCGCTGAGAGCTGAGGCAGCAATCCTTTTCAAAGCAATTTCTGGCTCCTGGATACAGAGTACTAAAAGGGGCACTGCTCCCGCATCCACCACAGCTTGCGACAGTTCTGTGGGTCCAAGAAAAGTAATTAAGTGAGTATGGGTGACTGACCCTTGTGCAAGCCATTTTTCACCCTGACAGATACAGCAAAGAAAAAAAAGGGGAGGGTAAACTGCACTGTCTCGACATCTGCATTTCAAATCAGCCCTCCTGGTTTTCATAAACCATGTGGACCAATCCTGAGCTGAAAAGAATACAGGTCAATCGATGGACCTCCATTTACATGCACACATTTGAGGTAGATTAGGCTGAAATGGCTTGTTATTCTGCTTTTTTTTTTTTAAAGAGAGAGAGAGAGTAAGCAGATGTCAGCTGTTTAAGCCCTGACTATTTTGCGTTTATCAATAGGCAAGCATTTTATGCATGGTTTACAATAACAGAGAAAATTAAAGTACCAAAATTTGACCAACCATCCTAATTAGGCAGTATTTGTCCTATTTATGTAAGCAAACATTAACATGGATCATGTGTCAACGCAGTAATAAAGAATTTTTTAAAATTCCATTTCTTTTGGATCACTTATCAAAAATTATTTTTTACTTTAAAATGCAACACAAATATCTAGTTACAGTATTTAGAACTTTTAAAACATGCTTTCCTATTAAAAAACCAGGTTCTGTGATGTATCTAAATACTAAATATTTAATGTTAATACTTAATCAGTTCATCTTTACCACATTAAAAATCAGGAATCAGAGCAATATTTTAAGTAATTTGAATGTTTTCATCATATGATGTGCCAATTAATGTACATATTCATTAATACCAGTTCTACAGGAGTTTTAAAATTTGAATAATTGAAGATCCATATGAAAAGATTTTGAAAAATTGCCACAGAGTAAGATTAGGATATTGTTCATATCTACATTGATACATATCCATATAATTTTAATGTCCTTTTAAAAAATTTTAATGAAAAAAATATCCTTTTTTTAAAAAAAATGTTGTCTCCTTTCTAAAGTGGCCCCTTCTCTTCCCTTGTTTTATAGTGTCACTATACCTTAAAACTATTATATCATAATTATCTGAATTTTCATCAAGTATTTTGATCCATCTTTCATTTAAGAAGATATGATTCTTTTATTTGAAAAAAAGGGAGGATGTGCTGCTAGTAAAAATCTTACTTTTTCAAAAAAGTGGTATTACTGGAAACACTACTAGAAAAGACAGCTGCTGTTTGCTCCAACTTTGTTTTTTGTTTTTTTAATTATTTTAAGAGCACAGAAGCACTTAGTTTCTATCACATGATATTTACAGTTTAGGTAGGATATAGGAAGTAAGTTACACCTTATGCATTACCTACATAACAAATGAAGAACTCAATAGTTTTTTATTGCCTTACTTAAAAAAACATCTGGTTTCTGAACATGAAGGGATGTTAATATATAATTTTCTCCAAAACTAAAAGCAAGTAAAAGAAAAATAAAGATAGAAGACAAAGGCAGCAACAGACTACTGGAGTATCAACTTAACAATAAAATAGATCCCTCTGAGACAGCTTCAAAGCTGGTGATGAGCAAATAGGTGATAATATCACTGGGATAGAAAGAGAGCTCATTGTATTCTTTCCTAATATTCACCTTTTGTAAACAATGAGAGCAATGGAACTACATAGAAAGTTGAACTGTATATGTCTCTAATCTCTAATCCTATATCAAATGAGTCATTTGATGTTTCCATTGCATGTGTGTGATGCATATATATATATATATATTTGTGTATATATATGTGTATATATCTTTATCTAGATAGATAGATAGATAAGATAGATGGGTTTTTCTTGAATCCAGACAGTCTATCATTTGTCATATATGTTTTTTTTTTTAAGTTAGGTCACATTAAAACTTCACACAATATAAATATACAATGAACTGAACCCATTTGCTTGAAGCGAGCTGCCAAATTACTCCATCAGTTCATGTTTTTCTTTTTAGATTATATTTAAATTTCATTGACTATTTTCACAATCCCCACGTGTACTTTTTCTTTCATTGTGAAATCATTAGGCTTATATCTTTATTCCTTCCCCAAATCCTACAAAGATCAAATCAAACCCTGTTACGTGAAGTTCCATGAAGACAGGAAAATGTTTTGTTTTATCTTCCTATCTTAAGTAGATAACAAATGTTATTAAATTGAATTCCCCTGGCTGTTTTTAACTACTCAGTTCATGCTGTCACCCTTTGGAGTACACATGATGTATGCATACAGTAACACAGAATGAGGCTAGATGTGGGAAAGTAAGGTCTTCAAGGTGTCTTTAAATACTTGAAGAGCTGCCTTATAGTAGAAGAATTAAGACAGTTTATAGAGAATGATTTCTCTATTTCAATTTTATTAAAATTGATTAAAGATATTAAAGATATTTCAATTTTATATCAGAAAGGACATAATAGAAAATATTGTACTTAACTGCACATATATCTTTATCAATTGATTTTTTATTTATTGTTTACATTCACTTTCACTCATTGGGAAATACTTTGCATGAAAAATACTTCTACTGTTGAAGACAAGCATCTCGTCTCTAATTTCTATCATTAGAGAAAATGCCAGAGGCTTTATAAGGTTAAATGATTTTCCCAGTTACAATACCAAGGGAAGTTAGAGGTGGAAATGAATACCACTTTTTCTTGACTCTTAAGGCTAACCCTATACACTCCTCTAGCAGTTTTCAAACTTTTTGATCTTAAGACCCTTTTTTACTTCTAAAAATTATTAAGCATTCCTCCCTCCCCAAAGGGCTTTTTTATGTGAATTATTAATAAAATTAAATATTAAAATATATTACATTATGATGAAAACAGGTTTGACCTTATTGACCTCCTGATTGTCTCAGAGATCCTTAAGTGTCCCTGGACCACAATTTGAAAATCTCTCCACTGTCATTCTGTTTCTTGTGTATCTACGTGTGTGTGTGTGTGTGTGTGTGTGTGTGTGTGTGTGTGTGTGATTTAATGGCACCATGAAATAACAGAAAGGCGGCCAGCTTTCGCATCAGGAAGAGCCAGGCTCCAGCACTTGACCCTATTACTTATTAGTTACCAATGTCTGTGACTTTGTGTGTCAGTCTCATCTTCACTCGCTTCCCACGTCCAATCCCAATTGCCAAATCTTGTCATTACTATCTCCATGTCTCTCACATCATTATCCTCAGATTCCAACAAGACTCAGCTAAAGAATCACTTTCTACATGAAATCTTTCCTGTTAAATGCCTTCTTTCCAAAATTATCTCTATAGGATATGCATGTATGTGTGTGTATATATATATATGTGTGTGTGTGTGTATGTGTGTGTGTTTTCATGTATATCTATGTATATATAATTCCTCTGTGTGTGTATGTGTGTGTGTGTATACTATATGCATATCATCTCTCCCAGCTAGCATCATGAACAGGGTCTAACTGGTTTTTCTAGCACAATGCCTGGCACCTAAAAGATTAGATCTTTGTTGATTGACCACAAACAAATCATTCAGCCTCTCAGTTCCCCAGGCAACTCTCTAAAACTGTAGATTATAGATAAGTTGCTTATCCCTATAGCAGGCAAGATTTTACAAATTAGGAATTCCCTAAACTGATAAAATAATAGATTTGAATCCCAAAAGGACATATTCTTTTATACTATCTATATGTATTAGACATTACTGAATCCTAGCAGAAAAAAAAAAAAGTGTTAAATTTGTAGTCAGGATAACATGAGTTCAAGTCTTCTGTAGTTATAGCGTAGTAGCCTCAGTTTCTCCATTATTTATAAAATAGCGATGATAATTCTTGAGCTATCTACTTCATGTAATTCTGAGAAGGGAATTTTGCAAGTGAAATGTTATATAAACACAATGGTATTTATTCCTAACATTCATAGTAGTCCAAAAGTGGAATTGGATTGCCTTATAGAAATAGGGAGGTCCCTTTATGGGAGATGATCAAGTGAAGGCTAGAAAAGCCACATCATATTTCATCAGCCTCCTTATCTGATTCAGACTTTTAAGAGAAAAAAGTAACCCTTGGTGTTCAAGCATGTTCTAGCTTGGATGCCTTAGGCAAAAAAAAGCAATGAATGATGAACTCATGAATAATGTTGATAAAGATGTTAGACATTTATTGTTTTAAATTATAGGCAAATCGCCAAATTATTATTTCCTTTTAAAATATAGTTTTTCTTGAAAAGCAGAAAGATAAAGTGGAAAAAGTCTTGAACTTCAGAGTACTCAGATTCACATCCTTGGAAGGCCACTTTGGGGTTCCACTAATTTAGGGAACCCAATTATCCTTTGAACTTTACTTTTATGTAAAAGAGCAACAATAATATTTATCCTATATTTACAGGCTGCTTCAAGGTTCAAATAACTTAATAACATGAAATACTTTGTAAATCACAAAGAATTCCATTAAGTGTAAAATGTTATTATGATAGGTCTAAAGATAACTACTGAAATAAACAAGAAAAGGGGTAAGAATGGAAAGATTTATTATGTTAAGAAAAAGAAATATTCTCATAGCACATGAGATCACTGATATTTGTTTGGTTTTTTTTTTTTAAACAATTATGGAGAATTGTATCTCCTATGTGGATAAAACAGTAAAGGCATAATTAGTCATTTTCATCTAATTTATTACTTGATATAAAGCAGAAGCATTCTTTCTCTTTAGTTTTTCATCTTTTCCCTTAATCCCCTAAATTATATCCTTACTATCTTTGAGGGTATTATTTATCCTAAAAAACAAAAAAATAATTTATTTTAATAATTGTACATTATTAGTAATAAAGACTAGTTATTTGAATCGTATTTCATTTACCCAGAAAGGATAGGAAATATGCAAGCTGCTCATTGCAAGCTTGCAGACAAGTGAACGTACAGTGTTCAGATTTGATACTAGACCATGCCAGTAAAGGAATAAACTGGTGCCTTTCTGTCCCATGAATGGCTCATTGTTGAGCAGCAAAATTGAGCCAGCCTCCTCTGTGGGACTGTGACATCAGACACAAAGATCAGCTAATCACACTTCTCTTTTGTTTTCCTCATCTTTTTTTTTAATCCTTCTGATTAACATCTATAATTCCCCTTGAAAATGTATGATGGAACTTACACAGATATGGCTCTTTGAATATGTATAATAGAAGAAAAAATATGCCTTGAGTATTTTTTCTTCCTTAGTCCCTAATATAGCTACTGTTTTCTTTAATACAAAAAGTACAATACTTTTATAATTTGTGTGGGAGCTTATTGAACCTCCATAAATTGTTTTAAGTTCTAAAAGCTCAATAGAATATATACTTGTTGAGGGCAATTCCACTCATTTTTGCTTTTGTATCCACCCTGCTCCTCCAGAATCCAATAGAATGCCTTGAAATTATTCTTTAGTTGGCCATGATTTAAGATATAAATGAAAAAAGGTAGTGAGACTCTGTTTTGGTTCTGGAAGCATATTAATGTTTTAAGAATGTTAATAAATTGAAGGCTAAAAATTGGCCCAAGGAGAGGGAGGAAGGGAGACATACTTTGTTTAATCTTTGCCTAAGTAACTATAAGAAAAAGACTAGGAAAGGAACAGATAAGTGATCTGTTCAAAAGAGTCAAAAGAAAAGATCATTCTAAAGATAAATGTTCTAACTTAGGACTCTGTAAGCCTATATAAAATGAGAAAAATATGGATAATACCACAATAATAAGTGAATATAGTTTTACAAAAATGGTTACTGACAGATTTTAAAAACTTTTATTATTTTATTGCTTTTTATTGTTAACTCAAAATGTAATTAGCTTTCTTTAAAAAAAAAAAAAAACTTTCTAATCCTACAAAAGTTATGTGTAATTTTGGTATTTTTCCATTCGTGAGTAAAGTTTTTTTTGTACTTGGGAAGTTTCCATCTGCCGATTGAAAGTTGGGTCGTTTTTTTTCATATGGCCTTAACCTGTATAGACATCTAAAAATCTGGTCACCATTTAGAATGAGAAATGTAAATCAGTTGTTCTGGCCTGATGCTTTCTGTAATGGGCAAAAGGTTTTTTTTTCCCAAAAAGATATGGTCCAGATAATCAAAATTTCTTAAAAACTAATCTAATTGTTTTTCATTACTTCCAAAATGAAAGTGATCATATTTTGATTTAATAATGCATAATGATAATTAAATAAAATTTATGTAATTCACTGTAGCTTGAACATACCAGTCCCTTGTTATTAGACACAATTGAAATTATAAAGAAACTTGTTTTTATATGTGTTTAATCTTTTTTTTTTTCAGGGATTTAACTCTTTAAGATGATTGGTTTGATGGTCAGATCCTTCAAAATTGATTGTAAAATGCTATCACATTCACCTGGAAAAATCACAGCCCAAGTGAAAAATCAGGATCAGCGGAGGTAAATGCAGTAACATTATAAACCACTTCTTTATAAAATCAACCTGGAATTGCTCAAAGAAAAAGTAAAGAGGCAGACATGGGAGAGCTCATTCCTAGTTTAGTTCTTAAGGCAGAACTTTAAAGCAAATAATAAGAGATGCTAATTTGGTATTTAGCTTTGGATTCCACTTTAACACATCCCCAAATAAGCTGACACACAAAATAAATGCCCTGATGCTGACAAAAGCAAAGAAAAAAGAAAAAAAAAGTGGATACTTACTATTATTGTCTAAAATGCCTCATACATCACCAATATGAACATATAAATGATGTCAAAAGATGTCTACCTTATAGTTTTATTTTAGATAGATAGAAAAATCTCTATTTGGCCCCAAAGAGTAATTTTCTCTATGGGATTTTCCCAAAGTAGATCCCTTGGTGGGACTTTTTGAGCTACGATTGGTTCTTTTTCTTCCTGTAAGTCTCACTAGGACGTAGATAAAGGTAGCTCAATAGATAAAGATAGCTGAGCACTGACCAAATATGCCCAACTGAGAAAAATCTTCATATAGCATATGTATATATGGAAATAATTCAAGTATATATGTTTCTTTTGGAGTGAAGGAGCTCTTGTCCTGGAAAACTTCTATTTTAGATCTATATTTGATTTAATTCTGTCCATTCATTTCTAAATGTGTCTTTTTGATGTAGAATATGGTCATAATTGTCATGATAATCCTAGGGAGTACAGATAGAGTGAAAACTGATGTTTCCCCAAGTGTCCCTCAGAACACTAGGAATTTCCCAAAGCCTTGCTGGGGGTTGCCCAAAGGAAAATGTGATTCATTGTAGGCAAACACACAGTGCAACTTCCTCATTTGCTGTGAACAGCGCATTTCATTTGCTGCTGAAGATGACGGTCAGATATCGGCTAAAACTGATCAACTTACTGATTAAACCAATCGCCAGAGAGATGCTCAGTCAGGTAATTCCAGGTTTGGTAAAACACTATCATCAAGTCACTGCCTACTATGTGTTAGATACTGTGCTAAGGAGAAGGGTTACAAAGAAAGGCAAAAACAAAACAAAACAAAAAACAGTTCCTGCTTTCAAGGAACTCACAGTTTAATGGAGGAAAAGTACAATGATGTATAAAATATAAAGGATAAATTGTAGGTTATCAGTAGAGGAAAGGTACTAGGTATAAATAAAAGAGAATAAAAAAGGCTTCTTACAGAAGGTGGAATTTTAGCTGGAACTTAAAGGAAGGCACCCAAGAAACTGAGATGAGAAGAAAATTCCAAGCATGAGGCAGCCAGTGAAAATGCAGTGTGTCAAGAGATGAAGTATCTTGTGCTAGGAATAATAGAAACTAGATGTAGTCACTGGAATTTACTAATAGGGGAAGACAAGGTCAGAGCAGGGAATTATAAAGATCAATTTGCCATCTTGTGGACTTTTTTATCTCCTTTAATTTTACATTTCAGGTTTTTTTTTTATCAATACTGTATATATGTTCTCCAAGTTCTTTTAAAAAGGTAATGTAACAGAGATGCTGCTGTCTAGAAAAATCATATTTCATATGCATACTTGTTAATAATTTACTGTCTATTTAGAACTATAACAGGATCAAAGAAATACAAAAGAAAAAGGAAATGACTGAGTAAAAAATCCAATAAGCCTCGAATTGACTGCCTACTAAGCCAAAGACAAATAACTCCCTCTATCCTCAAGAAGCTTCCATTCATTCCAAAGGCAAAATACAACATGTAAACATGTAAATCCTAAAAACAACACACCAGTTCATCTGAGACAATATAAACCACCAAGGGAATCAGGAAGACTTCCCATGGTATGTGGCTGGAAGTTTGAATGAGGCTAGGAATTCAGAGGCAGGGAAGGCAGAGAATGTATTCTAGGAAAGGAGGCCAGGGCTAAGGTCTGAAGGAAGAGCAAGGTGATCAGGGAGTGTGGCTAAAATAGAGTCTACCAAAGAATATAAAATAAGATTTTAAAACAATCTGAAACAAGACTGGAAAACACTCAAGCTTCAGAAGTTAAGTAGTTTACACTTTCTCCTGCAAGTGATAGGGGGTCACTTTATACTTTTAAAGAGTGCAAAGCACATGATCAGACTTGTGCTTTGGGAAGATCATTTTAGTAACTTTGAGGATTAGAGAAGGGAGAGAATGGAAGCTAGCAGCCCAGTCAGGAGAGTGATTAAAAGTAATGAGGCTCTGAACTACAGTGGTAATCCTAGGAGTAGAGAAAGGGGGTGGGATATGAGTTATTGAGAAGCTATAGAATCAAAAATATGTGGAAAATAATATTGTATTGAGGCACAGGGAAAGAGAAAATGGCTTCAAAGTTTTGAACCTGAATGGATAAAAGGATGATGATGATCTGGATAAAAATAGAGAAGTTTAGAGAAGGATTGGGTTTTGAAAGACAATAATAGATTCTTTTTCCTTCTTCCTCTTAATAGTATTTTATTTTTCCCAATTCCATCTAAAGATAGTTTTCATCATTCACTTTTATAAAATTCTGAGTTCCAATTTTTCTTCTTTCTCCCTCCTTCCTTTCCCCCTCCCCAAGCCAGCAAGCACTCTGATATAAATTATAAATGTATAATCATATTAGACATTTCCACATTAGTCCTGGGTTGTGAAAGAAAAAGCACAACAAAAGGGGGAAAGCAAGAAAAAAAAAGGGTGAAAATAGTATGCTTCAATCTGCATTTAGAGTCCATAGGTTTTTAGTTGTTTTTTTGTTTCCAGATGTGGATAGCATTTTCTGTCATTAATCTTTTGGAATAGTCTTAGTTCATCATTTTCCTGAGAAGAGTTAGTCTATCAAAGTTGATCATTACACAATGTTGCTGTTACTTTGAGTACAATGTCCTCCTGGTTCTAGTCACTTCACCAAGCATCAATTCATATTAAGTCGTTCCAGGTTTTTCTAGCATCTGCCTGCTCATCATTTCTTATGGCACAATAGTACTCCATTACATTCACATAGTAAAATGTATTCAGCCATTCCCTAGTTGATGGGCATCCCCTCAATTTCTAATTTCTTGCCTCCACAAAAAGACCTGCTATAAATATTTTATACAGATTGATCTTTTTCTGATAATAGATTCTTTTTTTGGAGCTAAAGAGAACCTTATAAGCCTTCAAGTCTAGTCCCTTATCTTTTGGAAGCAGAAATTAAAGACCCAAGATTTTAAGATCAAGTCACAAAGGTAAGCTAATACCAATTCTATGATCTTGAACTTTGGAATCTCTCCATTGTCCCACTGATAATAATCTCCTATTTTACTTTTCTCATTGCCTCACTCATTATTCCAACTCTAGACAAGTCACAACCTGTTTGCCTCAGTTTCCTCAGTAGTAAAATGGAAATAATAATAGTATCTATACATTTCAGAGCTGTGAAGATCAAATGGGAACCTATTTATAACACACTCAGCACAGCATCTGGCACAAGCCGGGACCATATGAATAATGTTGTGGTTGTTATTCCCTTTCTGCCAACATAATCAGATCCATGTCTGACTTTTATTCCTATGTCCCTCTGAGAAATGGGTATTCAAACAAGTTTAGCACCTCTTACGTGAAGGCTTGCCCTTCAATGTCATTGATCCTCTTCAAAAATGAAGGAAAAACAACAATTATCCCTAAGATTTGGGGGGGAAAAAAGCGATTCTCTTTTATTTTCCTTTTCCATCTGATGTAAGCCCCTGATATCTGAATATGTGAGGAATAAGATTGTAAATAGTTTAAGTGCTATTACTCTTCTTTATGTATCATTCAAGGAGAAGGTAAAAGATCCAAATTATTCTTCCTTAAGAAACTATTCTATTGTACTTCATTTCCTAGGATTGTAAGATTTCAGAGCTATAAAATCCTTCTAGATAACCTAACCTCTTCATTTCACAGATAAAGCAAGGATAAATGAATTATCCAAGGTCACTTAGATCACAAGGATCAGGTTCGGGATCACCAAAGTCAGTATTTTCATTATACCATGCTGGTTTCCTCTCAGCAGCCATGGGACAGAGGCAGTTCCTCCCTTTCTCCATTCCAAGTGCACAGAATGTAATCAATGAGAAATATTCAAAACATTCCACACTCCGCAAATGCCATTGTTATCTCCCAATTTTATTGGCTCCTATTTGGCTGACATGGGATTTTCCATTTGATCTCTAATATCTAGTGAGACTTCGGTGTGTTTTGAAATGTGTAGGATGAGGAGTGTTCTTGCATGTGGAAACCAGTCATCAGGAATTAGAAAAGCATTATTCAATAGGATTTTTAGATACTCGGAGACAGACAAAGAGACAGAAAGAATGAGAGGGAGACAGATAGAAACAGAGAGAGATAAAGGAATAGAGACAGAAAAAGAATGAGAGACAGACAAAGATATAGAAACAAAGATAGAAAGATTGAGGGACAGAGAGAGAGAGAGACAGAGACAGAGACAGACAGAGAGAAGCAGAGACAGACAGACAGAGAGACAGATACAGAGACAGAGACACAGAGGAATAGAGACAGAAAAAGTCAGAGAGAGAAAGAGATAGAACCTGAGACAGAGAGATACAGACAGAGAAAAAGAGATAGAAACAGAAACAGAAAGAGTGAGAGACAAAGAGATAGGAAAAGAGTGAGAAAGGCAGAAGAGACAGAAACAGAAAAAGTGAGAGAGACAGGAAAGACAGAAACAGAGAGAGATATAGAGACAGAGAGAGCGCACAAATCAGCAGATATTATATAGATGTTCCTTTTCACCCTAGGAAGGAAACACAGAGGTTCTTAGAAAGCTTGAAAACCTGACAAAGAATTTCATTATAAGTTGTTGTGTGACCCAGAACACATCACTTTATTTCAGCTTTCTCCTCTATAATATAACAATAACATCCATTAGCAAAATCAGTCTGAGTATAAAAACACTATATAAATATAACCTATGGGAAAACAATCACAACTCCAGCTTTCCTCTGTGGATCAGGCTATCTTTCAAAGCAAAAGGTGAAAAAAAAAAAAAAACATTTACATGGATGTTTTTGATTGTCCTACATCTTTTCCCACACCTCTGGCCAAGTTATTCTTCTCACCCCATTTCTCATTCCCTCTCCAACCAGCGCCTGAGTCTACAGAGGAACAGATGAAGCATTCCCTAGAGCTCCCTTCCCCCTCCAAAGCTGCTGTGCCTATAAATAGGGCCTAGATTTTGGAGACGTTGCCAAGACAGAAGCACCCGAGCAGCCGAAGGAGTTTCAGAATGTCATCCCTCTGGTGCTCCGACCCCACCAAATGGTGGGCCAGCTATAACCAGAAGTACAAAGCCAGAGCGTCTTCATTCTCTCTTACCCTACCCTTACCCCCCCCTCCATGTCGGAATAACACAAGCCTTCTCCCTAAAGCAGGAGCACTGGTAGAAACCAGAGGGAGTTTGGGCCTTGGGAGAAGGCAGAGTCCGGTACCAGAAGTACCACTGCAGATATTTATCGCCACGTTTGTTATCTTCTCTCCAGGGAAATGGTGTAAGCTTAAAAAGAATGGCTTATTGGGCGCCAGACTATTTCTACAAAGCATATATTCTTAAATCACTTGAGAGTTGGTAATTCAGTCCTAGAGATTTAATGACTTGCTCACATTATACAATGCTGGAAATGAAACGCAAAATTTCTGGTTTTCAAGTTTTTGTTACCTTTTGTTATTTGCAAAGTGCTCTGGAACCTGTAAAGAGAAGTCACATAAAAATATTTGGTTTTCAAACATCAAGGGAAAGGCTTTTAGATAATACTTATTATTCCATCTCCTAGCTTAGAGATCTACCTATTCTGTTATTGTTTCCTGTGCCTTTCCATTCAATTCAGTTCAATAAACTCCCTTTCTGTATCTGTGGTGTTTACAGCTGTGGATACAAACATTTTCTTGCCATTATTAATGAGTAAGTGGAGAGGCCTGAATAAAATATCCCATCATAGACCAATATACACCCCACCCCCTTGCTTTTTGAGAAACCATTAAGAACAAAATCAGATTATTTGAAGGCAAATCCTCTATCCATGCTGGGGTGAATGTGAATGATGTCCTCTTTTTTATCTTACTGAATAACAATTTCCTTTCCTTCTGAAAAATCTATGCAGTAATCTCTTCTGGGAGCTTCTGGGTCCCAGACCCCTAACTACTGTGAAATATTGAAATTACAGTGGGAATTCCATGTGGGCGCCAGATTATAGCAGGAAATTGGAATGGGATCTCTAAGACAGAGCCTATTTACGAGCTGTAATCATTTAGCCCCAGACCTCTAAAGAGGGAGGAATGGAGGGGTTCTATGCGGTGGGTGCCTGCCCGAAGGTGTCTGTGTGTTTTTTATTTTGTACCACAGAGAGAGCCTTCCTCAAAGCTATCTGGCACAGCACTCCCGAACACTTAATGCTACTTTCTGCTTGGGATAAGATCCACAGGCACACAAAAACAAAACCCACGGGAGCATCGTCCATGTTTTTGAGCTGCCGTAATCAGGACCCTAGCATGCAACTCCTTTCAAAATCCTTCAGTTTATTTGATTTAAATAAGCAACAAGTGGTCATGCGGGCTCTGCTTGAAACCATCCAGTAATAGGACATTTACTCTCTGTGGAGGCAACATTCACTTTTTGGAAGGCTCGCTTCACTATGGACTGAGCAACAATTAATCTCAATACCTCCCACTCATCTGCCTTCTTTTGGCTTCTGGGGTCAAGCTGAATAAGTCAAATCATTTGTCTAGGACAAAACCTATTCTAAGACATCTTTTATTTCCAACCCCAACCCCAGGTCTCTTCTCTAAGCGAAAGATCTCCAGTTCCTTCAACCAATCTTCTATGGTACTTTTTAGTTCCCATTTTCTCCCTTTCAGCTTCTCTATGAATCTGTCAATATCTTTCCTAAAATATAGCATTCAGAAATAGAGAAAATATTCCAGGTATAATATAATCTGGTCAGAGTACTATTCTGGACCTATTCTTCTACTAATTCAGCCTACACTCAAATTTGCTTTTTTCCCTTTTTTTTTCTTTTGCTACCAAACTGTTTCATCAGTTTGAGCTTATAGCCTACTAAGACTCCAAAATTGTGTTCTAACCTTAACCCCTTTTCCTGGACCTGTGATTCTTCTAATACAAAAACATGACTGTCTAGCCACATTTCCCTCATCATGTACTTGCACATTTGGTTTTCAATTCACAAATACAAGACTTTACACCTATTGATGTAGTCTATTATTCTGGCCACCAAAATCCCTCTGATTGTTATACTAGATTGTCATTCAGTACATTGTATCTTTCAGCATATCCTTCCCACCTCCATATCCTCTGCTCAACATACATCCAACTCCAATAGCAAGATTAGTAAGGAACGTGGGTGGGGAGGGAAGAGTAGACAATGGCTATCCTTTGTGGGAATCCATCCCTTTCTCAAACAGTAGGATAGCTGTAAGTTAAACAATTTCCCTTTCTCAGACCATGCTTTAGATTGACAATGAGTATAGTTTATCTCCAATATTACTCCAATTTGCCCCAAATACAACCAAAGCAGAGCTCATTTTTCCCCTAAACTCATCATCCATCTTCAGAAGTTTCCTACTTCTAATAGGGCTCCACCACTCTTCCAGTCATTTATGTTTGCCACCTTAGGATCATCCTTGCTTTTCTATTATTCTTCACCTCTTACATTCAATCATGTTTTTCAGTATCCAATGTGAGAGATGCTCTCCATTCACACCTCCTTACCTAGACTACTGTAACAGCTTCTTCTGTTCTCTGGCTTTCAAGTCCATCACTCTACAACCTATCTTCCACAATGTTCCCAAAGTGAACATTTTAAAACATATCTAATCAACTTATCCCACTTCTACTCAAAAATCTCCAGTGGTTCCCTCATTTGCCTATAGAATAAAACAAATTACTTGGTTTGGCATTTAAAGCTTTCCACCATTTGACCCCACCTAATTTCCAGTATTCTTTAATATTATCACCTTGCAAAGAGTCAAACTGGCCTGATGGCTTTTTCATTTGCAAAATTCCATGTTTGGCCTGCATGTACAAGTGATCCTCGTGTTTGGAATGTATTCCTTTTTCACTTTCATTCCTCAGAATTTTGAATTTCCTTAAAGTTCAGGTTGATGAGACGTCCTGATTACAGGATTGTTTACTGCCACGTATTAGCACTGTCTCTCCCTAAAAATTACTTTAAAACATATTTTGTATTTGCTTGTTTTATGCAAATGTTGTATAAGGTGAATTTGAGGGAATGATGTGAAAAAATAATTAAGGGATGAGAAAGAAGTATACTACATGCAAAAGGAAGAGATAGAATGGGGTGAATTATTTCGCATGAAGAAGTACAAAAAAATCTATTACAGCAGATGGAAAGATGGGAAGGTGGGCAACTGGCTTACTTAAACCTTGCTCTCACCAGTACTTGTTCAAAGAGAGAATGATACACAAAATAAGTTGAATATAGAAATCTATCTTACCCAACAGGAAGGCAGGAGATTAAATAAAGTTTGGGAGGAGGGGGAATGATAGAAGAAAGGATAGATCAAGGAAGGTAGTAGACAGAAGCAAAACACTATTGAGGGGCAAAAGGATAAAGGGAAAAAATGAAAAAAAGAGAGAGGAAGAAAAATAAGAATGAGAGAAATACACAGAAATTATATCTGAGTGAGATGAAATTTCCCATAAAAAAGAAGGAAAGTACATCTATAGACAAAGAAGTACTATCAGTACTACCATAAATGTACCAAGTGATATAGCATACAAAATTCTTATAGAAGACGTTAAGTGAGTTATAGGTTCATAACCAATGAACACAAAATAGAATTATGAAATGCAAAACACATAATTTTGATTCTATTAAATTAAAAACTTTTGCACAAACAAAACCAATGCAACCAAGATTAGAAGGAAAGCAGAGGGGCAGCTAGATGGCACAGCGGACAGAGCACCAGCCCTGGAGTCAGAAGGACTTGTGTTCAAATCTGACCTCAGACACTCAATACTTCCTAGCTGTGTGACCCTGGGCAAGTCATTTAACCCCAACCAATCTGTACACATCCTTTGATCTAGCAAGATCATGATTAGGTTTGTATCCCAAAGTGATCATAAAAAAGGGGAAGGACCTACATGTGCAAAAATGTTTCTGACAACCTTTTTCACCATGGCAAAATATTAGAAATTGAGGTGATGCCCATCAATTGCAAGTGGCTGAAGAAGCTTCATTCATATGAATGTAATGGAATACCACTGTGTAACAAGGAATGATGAAAAAGCAGATTTCAGAAAAACCTGGAAGGACTTTTACGAACTGATACAAAGTGAAATGAGCAGAAACAGGACAATATTGTACACGGTATTAGCAACAATATGTGATGATCAGCTATGAATGACCCGGCTCTTCTGAGTAACAAAATGATCCAAAACAAGCACAAAGGATTCCTGAAGGAAAACACTATTCATATCCAGATAAAGAATTGGTGGGTTCTGAATGCAGATTGAGGCATACATTTTTCATTTACTTTATTTTCTTTCATGGTTTCCCCTCTCTTTTGATGTTTATTCTTTCACAACTGTGACTAATAAAGAAATATGTTTACATGACAGCAGATGCATAATCCATATCAATTTGCTTACCATTTGGGGGAGAGGAGAAAGGAGGGAGGGAAAAATTGGAACTCACAATCTTGTAAAAATAAATGGTAAAAACTGTCTTGTAAATAACTGAGGGAAAAATAAAATATTATTTTTTAAAAATTAAATACCAGTAAGAACCTCTATATAGCTGCCAGGCATAGGGAAAGTGAGACTAAAGAATTCAGTGCCAAACAGATAAAATCATCATTGTAAGTCATCCTAAAAGTCAGCAAATTTTTAATTTATCTTTTATCCTTACTCCTCCCAAAAAACACCTTTGCTGACATAAGTACTGGAATATATAATACAACTATTTGATACCTTACAATTGTTCTACCACTGGTTAACTCAACAATAGCCAAAGCAATTCTAGTAACACAACAAGTCATCTTCTTAAAAAAAAATTCATTACCTCCATTGTGTCTTGCAATATATCCAAGTGCCCAGGCTGCTGCTTCCTTTACTCCAGGGTCAAAATCTTCCAAGCATATGACCAATGTATCCAATGCTCCACAATCAACTATTGCTTGTGCTAACTGAGGAGAATGTTTGCCAACTGCTCTTAATACAAATGCAGCTGCTTTCTTGTAGAAACGCTAAAGAATATAAATATATTTTATTAGAATTTCATATTAGAACCCAAAAATAAAGACAGTGAACTTACTTTTCAATGCTGCAAATTATATGCAAAATAATTTCAATTATATATATAGTTTTCCAAGTAAAGCTAGCCTCATTCAATAAGCGAAGACAAAAATTTAAGTTTTCCTTTTTACATTTTAAGTTTATGTTTTACTTTTTGCAAATGGGTTATGATATAAGATGTATTTCCAACATTTTAATAAAATAAGATTATATTTATCTGAATAATATAAAAAGAAACTAACAGATTGTTTGCATGTGCAGATAAGCTATGTTAACTGACAGTAATGAGTTCACTTTGCTAGTTCCTGAAGTATGACAAGCCTTTCACTGGCACCAAAGTAATCTTCCTGGTGCTCACACACGATCTGATAAAATTGTCTTCTCTCAGGTGAATTGCCAGCATGTATAACCAAATAAATGTGACAGGACACAATGCAGTACAATGAAACAGACATTGGATTTGGAGTCAGAGAACCTGGGTTCAAATCTTGACTCTCTCTGGGGTGAGTCATTTATTTACTTTGAACCTCATTTTCCTCATCCATAAAATCAGGGGGTTCCAAATGAAAACAAAATTAGAAAAATACACATTTAAATCTCTTTATTCTAAAAATGAAAATTAATAGAGAAGATAATATTTAATTAGAAAACAATATTTGGTATCAAAAAGTAGTGATAATGATAGGATTTTGTTTTCTTCCCATGAATAAAGTTGAATTACAACTTCAAAAATTTACAAATTTTTGTAATTAAAATGTTTAAAGTGCACAAAAATATTGCCACATATCTAAAATTGTATTTACCTAAAAACTGTAGACATGAAATTTTAAATATCAAATATATATTACTAGCATTTTGAGATTTTTGTTGAGTTATTTTTCAGTTTCTGTTTCGTTGTGATCTTTTCGTTATCTGTTAGTACCAAGAAATATGTGAATCAAAATGTTTTGATATGTTTAATGGAGTATTGGTATTGATAATCGGATTTTCCATATCAATTAATGATGTTGATTGTGTGACAAAATAAGTTAAATTTGAGGTGTACTTGGTATAAGTAGAAGAATTCTTACTGGTTCTTTAATGGAATATATATTTAAGACAGTTTTTTAAAAGTTTTGAATAGAACAGTGTTCAGTTTCTAATAACTTGGAAAGTGAGAATTGGAAGTACATTTTATAACATGAGAATTGGTTCATTTGGTTTCAGTGTTTATATTCTGCAGCTGGCAATTTTCAGAACAGAGGAGCACACCATTATACCGGAAATGCTCACACAACTATTCTACCTCATGTCCCCCTCTTCATTTTTTTCCCCTATTCCAACATTCTTAATTTTCCTTTTGTCCCCTTTTATGCAGAATTCTCCTCTGGATTAGAACTGGGGAAACACAGGACCTCAAAAAGGCCACAGAATTTGGACAAAATGGAAGACATTGATAGAAGAGATCTCTGTTTTTCAGTTCTTTCTGATCTTTCTCTCCTTCTAACTTGGCAAATTTGGGGGATTACCAATATAATAAAGCAAGCCTCTTTCACCTTTCCTTTCCCATTTAAGGAGAAGAGAGAGAAAACACCCTTCAGAGATCTTTTCAATCTGTATTTAGAAGTTATATTTCAAACAAATAGGGATCAACTCTTGAAAATACCCAGAGAAAACGATTCCTTAGGCTCCATAATCCTGTTTAAGAATATAACAAATTAGATTCTAATGCATGGGAAAGCTGTCCACTGTTATAGAGGAGGCTAGGAACTCAGAGCAATGGAGAGACACATGGGAAGAAGACAGGATGAAGAAGGACCTCTGTCATTAAATACTCTATTCTGGGACGTTCTTCTATATCATCAGCAAGTAAATCTGCCCTTGTTACTGATGAAGGACAGGCTAGAACAGTAGACCCCCCCCCTTTTATCCACCCGGGGCATGTGCGGCCACCACTGCCCCCATCATTCTGTGGTATCTCCTCCCTTCTGGCTGCCTCGTTGCCCTGCCTCAGTGACACTGAGGACCACTTTAGCCAGACTGCATGCTCCCCAGGTTGCTCCAAGCCTTCCAATACTCTCAGGACAAAGTCATTTTTTCACTGCTCACTCTCAGGAAGTTCTACTTCACTAACTTCCTACAGCAATTTAAAACCATTTCCTCCCAACACTCAATAGTAATGGAGAAAAATGATTCCCCATCCTCCAGTCTTTATATGCTCAAAGACAATTACTAACGGTCCGAAGAAAAGAAGGCTAAGTGGTGGTGACCTAAGAGTTCTAATACCCTCCAATTTTCATCAACTCATTTTCCATATGCACTTGGATCCTCTGTAAACAGGGCTTGTAAAAGAAATGTGTGGTGGTCTTAACACTGGTATATATTGCTTATTTAAAAGTAACAGTCCTTACATTCTGTTCAGCCAACGAATAAACGAGCTGTGGAAGAATGTCTCCCTTCACGACAGCCTCTGCCAGGTCATCATTATAATTAGCCAATCTCCCGAGAGCCAGGGCAGCGGTCTGCTGAATAGTTGGGACAACATCCAAGAGAAGTGGTCTCAGCAAAGACATTACACCTGAGTTACATTGGGAAAGGAGGGAAGGTAAGTTCACACCATGAGCAAAAAAATCATCTTTTATATGTAGTTCCATCATATGAAGAGATACCTCTTGTTTGAAGAAAAAAATTTTAGTATCCACTGAAAACTAAGGACTATTTTCAAACTTCTAACTAGCCATATTTCAGAAAAATTCTAGCTTCCTAGAATGAGAAATTGAACTAAGTCCTGCCTCTCTACCAAAGACCAGCTCAAATTCGGCCTTACTTCCCAAACCAGAATAAACTATCCACTAGATATTACCTTATATGATCATGAACAAGTCACTTCTTCCCTAAGTCTCAGTTCCTTACTTCATATTCTATTGAGAAAGATTCATAAACTTTAAGTAGCTATATAAATGGAAGTCAGTACTCCAACCCACACTGATCAAGACTCATGGTTTGTACTACACAATTAGATCCTAATTATATACTTGCTTATATTATACTCTAATTGTCTTGTCTGTTAATGTTATTTTTTTTTCAAACAAATTTTAATATCCTTCTTGGGGAAAAAAACAGATCCTAATTTATTTTGTATTCCACAAAGCACCTTGGATAATGCTAGGCACATATTAAGCACACAATAAATATTTAATTGATTGGTGTAAAACAATGCTTTAGGAGAGTAGAGAAATTGAAAAATTATTAATTAACATTCACATTACAGTATTTTCACCTACATATATTAGCTTCTCTTCTCAAAATTTTTGCAAAATAGATGGCTCTATTCATAAAGAATTCTATTTCTATTGATTACACCATCACCCTCTCAACAAATTCATTATACTTTGATTCAATTAGTATATATGAAATCTATTGTATGCAAAACATTATCCTAAGTCCTGAGATATAAAAATGAAATATGACTAATTCTCCTTGGAGAGTTTAATATATTTGGTGTATGGGGTAAGGATTAAGCACATTCTGAATAATCATGTGTATAATGCAGATGGGAACATTTTAAAACAATGTCCAAACAAAAGGCTCTGCAAAATCTGGAGAGAAGTCATTGCCACTTAAAAACAAATGAGGAAAAGTTTCATGGAGAAAATAAAGTCTTGAATTGGGTTTTAAGGAAGAGAGAAGTTTTAGCAAAAGTTTAGCAAAAGTATACTTTATTTGCAGAACAGTCCAAGCAAAAAGACTAGTTACATCTCAGATTCGTGTTTGTGTTTGATGAAATACCTAGCTACCATTTTCATGATTTCTATTTATTTCATTACTTCATGAAATAAATCCTCAACATCTGATTTTTAGATCTCATTTCCCTTTGTTACTTAGATCCTCGCGTGAATGTGGCCACCATTTTCAAAATGAGATCTCCCTAAATTGTTGTGAAGTCAGAGACCGCCTCCATAGTCACAAGGAGATCAAAGGAAGAAGATGGCAATGGTACAAAGTAAATCACTTCTCCTAGAATATTAGCTCAACACCCATGCAGTTTCATTTTCATATATAAGGATTGCATGTTTATTAAAAAATTGAAAATAACTTTTGAAAAATAGCTTTAGATCCATGTCTGTATATTATATGAAGTAATCATAGTAGAATGGGAACAAACTTTAGAAGCCAATTTTTTTTAAATTAAGGCCTAGAGAAAGGAAATGACATGCAAAATTAATGGCAGGGCAAACCCAGGTATAAATTCAAGGTCACATCCATTATTATATGGCTACATTTTTCCAACTTGTATTAGAAATTTAAACTTTGCAAAACTGAAAAATCTGAAGTTAAGATAACCCCTCAAAACCACTAATTTACTCTTATCATCATATAGCAACAGATAATTATAATTAGATTACATCTTTTGTTTGTTTTGTGAGGCAATTGGGGCAAAAATAAGTTGTAATTCTTATCGAATAAAGAATGCTTTCTGTGTAGTTAAAACTATTGTTACTGATTTAGATTATATCTGATATTTGCTTATCTAGCATCTTCATAATCTACTTTTCCTTTCTTTTTTTTTTAGCCAAATAGTTTTGATGATTACTGCCTTATAATTTGAATTCTAAAAGTGCTATTTTATCACTCTTACCTTATTTTTTGTTATTTCCTTACATGTTTTAGACTTTTTAACCTTAAAATAAATTTTCTTATTTTTTGGTTTAATTCTGTATAGAAAAATCTTTGGTATCTTGATTAGTATGGTACTAAATACATAAATTCATGCAAATGGAACTATCATTTCTTTTATATTGACATGGCCTAGTCACAATCAATGACTAGCTCTGTGTTCTGTCTTCCTATATTCTGGAAAGAAAAATGTGAAATGTTCCAAAAATTTGTGAAATCCTGCCTTATTTCAATGTAAAATATGTTATCATCAAAACAAAAACACTCCAATTTTTCCAGCCTTATTTTGCACTACTCCCCAACATATGCTAATTTGACTATTTTCTGGTATCCTATTTTCCATGTGTCTGTCTTTTTTCATTATATTTTGTCTTTCAGAACCCTTCTTCTTACTTTTTTTTAAGAGTTATCTTCTACACTCTGATATCTTTTCTAAAAATGATCTCTCTCTCATAATAATTTTATTTTTATTATTATAAATAATTTACTTGTTCCTCTCTTTTACATTTCCACTTTCTGCCTTGTATGGTTATTTTCAAACAGCTGAACCTTCCTATTACATTGCAAGCTCTTTAAAGGTGATTCCACCTTTAAAGTATTTCTTAATTACTTAAGTAATTACTTAATTACTTAAGTATTTCTTTTTTCTTTTTTTTTTTTTTTTTTTTTAACATCTACTGGTCATTCTGCCATTTAGGGGAGGGGGGTGGGGGGAGTAAGAGGTGAAAAATTGGAACAAGAGGTTTGGCAATTGTTAATGCTGTAAAGTTACCCATGTATATATCCTGTAAATAAAAGGCTATTAAATAAAAAAAAAATAATAAAAATAAAAAAGTAAGTATTTCTTACTTAATCTTTTTATCTCTAGAACCTAGCCTGATTCCTTACACATAATAGGCACTTATGTTTGACTAGTTTTAGTATGATCAAATAGAAAGAACATTGAGACATTTTGTTGTAACAAAAAAAATGCTAAAATGTTAACTGATTATGTCCCCAACCTTGTTTTTCTATTTCATTCCAAAGATAACTTTTTAAAAGATGTTTCAGAGGACTTCATAACTTATTAAGCAAAGGATCAAATTACCTCTTATAATAATTAAAAGATTAGTTTCCATCTATTTTTATATCATAAAACAATTTTGAAATAAGCATAACTTTAAGGTTTTTACATCTAATACTTTATAATAATAAAATGAAAGTTAAGTTTATCTTCACACACATATAAAACAAAGCTGAACTCCAAATAATGGAAAAACCAAGGAAGTCCTGGAGAATACATAAGGAAATAATAATTCTTTCCTCAAAGTGAAGAAGAGGAGAACTAATAGGACAGAATTTTGTGTATGTTGTTACCTAAAATTTTTGTTATCAAATATTTTTAATTGTTGTGTTTTGTCATGGAGAAGGGTTCAATGGGTATGGTGAAAGGGGAGATGAATGGCAATAATTTTAAAGAGAAAATAAAATGATTTTTTAAAAAGTTCAAAGATACCAAAATAAGAAGTAAACTGTTATTACATATTTATTTGTCTTTGTCTATAGCCAAGTAATAGCAACAGCATCTGCTCATAGATCCTTTCCATAAGTTATCCCACAAGGCAATGTAATATCTTACCTTTTCCAATCCAGCCATGTACCCTCTATAATTATAAAAACACTGGTACAGCAGAAAGGGCATGGAATGAGGAGTCAGTAAATCCGAATTCTAATTCTGTCTCTGCCATTTACTACTTAAGCAACCTAATTAGGCAAGTCACTTTTTTTAAAGCTTCAGATAAATGGGGATGAAATCATAACATTTCATAGTTTCTATGGATCTCAATTAACATCTTGTCTAACTCATACCTTAAAATGAACTCCCTCTCTAACAAATGAACCTCTAACAAATGACGATCTAGATTTTTCTCAGACTTCCAGTAAAGGGAAATCAACTACCTAAAGAAGGAATCCATTGCATTTTTGGAGAGCCCTTATTGTTAGAAGATTTTTCCTTAACACAACTTTAAGTTTGAGTTGATGAAATTTCCACTCAATGCTCCTAGTCCTGCTCTGTGAAGAACTCTAATTTTTTTTTCTGGGCAATGACCCTTTAAATACTATAAGAAAGCAATTATGTCCTATTCCCACCCTTACCTTCATCATAAAATGGTTGTCCTGAAAACTTAGCATCCCTAGTTCCTTCAAGGGATGCTCATATTACATGAAGCCTTTACCCATTCTGATTATTTTCTTCTGGATACACTCAGTTTCCTTCCTAAAATATGGTGTTTCCAACTGAACACAGGACTCCAGAAGGGCCTGACAAGGGCAGAGGACAGTGAGATACTCACCTTCTTGTTCCTGGCTGCTCTGCTTTTTTAAAATTCAGATTAGGTGCAATTACAGTTATCCCTTCCACATCAAGGGGGAAGGGGTGTAGCACCCCATCATGATCTGGAAAATCCTTATAAAATTTGTTGCCCCTCCCTTTATACTAGAGAAAAAGTCTGAATTGTTATAGTATTAAAAGATATTTGGCATTATACAATACTATAGATATGCATTTCTGAATTTCTAAACTTGTTCTGTGTCATCTGTTGGCCTGCCTGTACTATCTGCATGTCGTTCTGCAAAACTCACCCAAAATTCCCATTTAATTTCTTATGCTGTGTCAAGATATATTTAAACATGATGGGAAAAGTCAAGACGTAGAAGGAATAACTGTCTTTTCTTCGACTACCATGTCACACTGCTGACTCATATTAAGTTTGCAGTATATCTCTAAAAAAAAAAACCTCAGTACTTTTTTTTAAATGAATTGCTTCTAGCCACACTTTTTTTCATTTCGAATTCACAAAGTTATTTTTTATAAATCTAAATATAATCTTTTTTTTTCATTTACATTTCATTTTGTTCAGTTTAACATGATGTTCAAAGTGAATTGTCAAGGTCTTTTTGGATCTTGATTCTATGAGATCATAACATCACAAATCTGGAATTGGAAGGAACGCTAGAGGTAATCTAGTCCAATGCTCTCATTTTACATATGAGTAATTGAATCCTAGAGACAGTAAATAATTAGATTAAATGACTTGCCCAAGCTTAAGAGATAAAATGACAAACAGAACAAGGATTCAAATTCAGGTATTCTGATACCAAATTGAATCCTATTTCCACTCTTGCCTCCCACCATGCTCCTTAGCCAGCAGAGCCAAGCAGAGATTCCTGAGGCAATCCAGAAAGACTTTCTTCCAAGTTAACCTTAAACAATTAATAATTATTGGGTCCAGGGACTCAACCTGCTCCAAATCAAACCAGCTGTGTTTTCATTTTGGCCACTCACTCTAACCATCCTTTTGAGAAAAAGAGGAAAAATTTCATCAAATACTCACTTAAAAATCTATGTAAATTGTATTACAGTATCCCCCTGAGCTGCTGTATCTTATGATGACAATTATCATTTTCTTATTCACCTTAGTAGTGATTCCATCCCTTTTTTGCTTCTTTTTTTTCCTGTCACAGTTAAAAAAAACTGTCATCCTTAGCTTTCCTTTCCAGCCTCACCTCCTTCTGAGATTTAGCACTCCAGACACTATTCTTACAAGACCATAATAATAATCCCTGCGTTGCCTCACCCATGGAGTCATTATGAAGATCAAATGAGACGATGCACGTAAAAGTGTATTGTATACTGAAAGTTCTATATAGAAGGAAGACAGAATTATTCTTTTTCATAGACTAATCAACACAAGTAGCCTGAGGCTTTAACTCTCATAAGATTCCATAGCTGCCTCCCTCCCACAGTGAACAAAAACGTGTCACACTAGAAAAGAGAACAAAAAGAAAAAGTTAAAGACACAAGGACAATTCAAGAATATAAAATTCTTTCCATTATTTTCCTTTTAGTCAATGAGCTACTTTTTTCTCATTCTTTTCTTATTTGACAATATTGTAACCTGTCTGAAGACAAGGATTCTTGACTATTCATTTGATATCTTAATGAAGACAAAACTAAAAACATTTCTATCAGACAAAAACAATTTCAAAAGCATTTATCCTATGCTCAACAAATGGTGCTCAATGTATGTTTTTTTACTGGCAAGGAATAGATTTGATCATGATGAAATACTATTGAAAATACTTATTTTTAAGCATATTGATCATATTATCATACATTTTAAAATGCTAACAAAAAGCCTTGGTAGTATGTTAATAATAGCTGACCTTTGTGAAGCACTTTGGGATTTATATACATGAGCTCACTTAGTTGTTATAACAACTCTCTATGAGGTAAGTAACTTTAGATATTATTGCCCCCATTATTCAGATGAGGAAACTGAAAATTAAAGAGAGTAAGTGGACTGCAGAGAGTTATACAGCTCTTAAGTGTTAGGGGTGAGATCCAAATCAGTCACTCGTACCTCCAGATATAATACTCTCTCCATAATCCTATACTGCCTCCCATAGATACATCTATTTATCTTAAGTTAGACTTAATTCTACTTTAAAAATGAAAGTTGTTTTTTTTTTAATTCCCAAGTTCTCATTACAAAGATATACAAAGAGCATTCCAAGGTAATTTAGGTGACAACTTGTAGGTAATTCCTTGGTGTCTGAGAGAAAACCACACATTTGTGAGCTTCTTGTAAACAGCATTGTTAGAGAGACAGAGACACAAAGAGACACAGAGACAGACAGAGACAGAGAGAATCAGAGAGACAGAGAAAGAGAGCCAGACACACAGAGTGTGTGTGTGTGTGTGTGTGTGTGTGTGTGTGTGTGTGTGTCCCTACCTTTCCTACTATCTCCAGAACTTAGCCTGGTATATAGTAGGGTGTTTAATAAATGCTTTTTGACTGAATTCTTCATCCATATACAATTCAATGTTTTCTCCTTTGTTTAGAAACCACTCCCACACCCCCACTGCATCCAAAGAGACTTCTTTTTCATCCTTAACCTCTCTATTTAATGTCTTTTAATTTTTCCTCCCTTGCCCTTAAATATGATTATTGCCCTTATCTTCAAAAATACCATACCTCTAATTAATCTCATCTACTTCTAAGCTTTATGTTGTTGTCACTGACAACTTGCCATGATTTTGGGGATTTTCTTGGCAAAAATACTGGAGTGGTTAGCCCTTTCTTTCTCCAGCTGGGAAAAGAGAAGTTAACAGGATTAAATTACTTGCCCAAGATAATAGCCAATTAAGTGTCTTGAGGCTAGATTTGAATTCAGGAAAATGAGTCTTTCTGATTCCTAAACTAGTGCTCTCCATTTTTAAACTCCTTAAACCAAGGTACAATCTACACTATTCCTCTGTATTAGCTTTCTTTTTTAACCTGCTGCAAATTATTACATTTCTGCCTCCAAAACTACTATGAAACCACCTTTTTAAGATCACGAATGGCTCAAGGCCTCCCAAAGCCTATTTTTGGTTTTCATGTTCCTGACTTTTCTTTAACATTTTATACCACTTACTCTCTTCCTCAAAACACTTTTAATCTCTTTACTCTTTCTTTTGATAGTTCCTCTTCTTGACCCCTTAATTTAGGGCTCGTCTTTAAACCTCTAGTCTTCCCTCCATATTACCTTATCCTAATTGAGCTCATCCATTCAATTAATTACTTCTGTGCTGTACTGACCATTTCCTATTTTTCTGTGACTGAGGATTCGCCTGTACTCTTAATTCTCTTTCCAGATGTTCACGTGGCCTTTCTACTTAGTTGGCCTATTGTGAGACATTGTGTTCACTTCAAGATGTCAGATTTTGGGGCAGATGGATGGGGCAGTGAACACTAACTCTGGAGTCAGGAGGACTGGAGTTCAAATGCAACTTCAGACACTTAACGTTTATTAGCTGTGTGAACCAAGGCCAAGAGACAATTCCAATTGCCTCATCAAAAAGAGAGGGAAGGAAGAGAAAGGGAAGGAGAAAGAGAGATGTCCAAAATTGGTTCCTTTATCATCTTCAGAGGAACCTGGAAACCATGAGGTTCAATCCATTTTGTAGAGAAAGACAGAAATTTTGTGATTTGTGGGAAGGAGAAGGTCACATTTGAACTCAGGTCTCCTTGAAATCTAAGACCTGGCCCTAAGTCATCCTTCTCTTTGTATTCACTTCATTGATATCACAATTCTCCTAATCTTTCTATTTCGAAAACTCATTTCTCTATTACAATTCAGACAGCTTAGATGTTAACCCCTGGATGCCTGTTTCCTCAGACTGTAACGTTTTGTCTTTAGCTGCTCTTCTATCTAAATCCCGCCTCAAGCCTTCAAGGTCCAGCTGTTCAAGACCTCTTCCATTATCTTATCTACTTCTGTCAATTCCTTTCTGGATCCCTACAATATTTATAATGTGTCACTCTGTTTAAATGGATTGTTTAGATCTAACATGTAAGGTTCCCAGCTTCATACAAAATTATAAAATTGGGAAAATTTGTCTTTCCACCTCCCTTATCAACAACCCCCCCCCATTCTTTCCTTACTGACAACACTTCTGACCTTGCCTTCTAGGTTCTCCTTATCCCACTCCCCAGGCATTTTCTAGCCTCTATTTTCTTACTTTCAGCTGCCTAGCTATTAATCTCCTCCAAGGTGTTGTTTGCTAATAACACATTGGCTGATAAGCACTTCCAAGGAGTTGTTTACTAATAGCTGATAAGGGCTTCCTTTTTTTGAGGTGTTCTTTTCCTCTGTGTGTGTGTGTTTTTTTTAATGTTTATTTATTTGCTGATTATAATGTATCATATAGTCTGCCTACCTCTGCTCTGCGGCCTAAAACCTGCACACCAGTTCCAGGCACCCGGTTTTCAGGAGAACATCAGCAAACTGATGAAAAAACAGGGATACAATACTTTTGGATTCCATAGTCTTTTCCTACTATGCATGGAGATGGACCCTGCAAGTGTTATTATACTCATCATGAAACAGAAGCTCAGAAACCTTGAATGGTTTCCCATAGAAATGGTCCCACAGAAAGTGGCAAAATATAAACACAAATCTGCTGACTCTGAGTATAGCATTTTTTTCACTCTGCCTCTCTGGGATGATGGAAGACTAGAAATCATGCTATATGAGCACAATAGAATATAAATGATGTCTTTGTTCATTTTAGGATTGCACAAAGTATACATTAAGTGCTTGATAAATGCTTTATATTTGATTGAAGGAAGCTGAGCATTTAATTTGGAAAAGAAAAGCCTTAGGTAAAAGACACAGACAGCTACCTTCAAATATTGGAAGGACTGGGATTAGACATGACCTGTGTTGGCCCAAAGGGAAGAACCAGAAACAACAGGTATAAGGACAAGTTGGCTTTGTGCAGGAAAAAATTTCCTTGTAGAACTGCCCCAAAGTGCAATATACTGCCTGAGAGATTATAAGTTTCCTGTCACTGGAAGTCTTCCAACAAAGGCTGAATAACTACTTGCTTCTGTAAGAGAATTCCTTTTCAGATACAAATTGGCTTGTGATTGAGGTCCTTCAAAATACTGAGGGGCAGCTACATGGTGCACTGGATAGAGCACTGGGCTTGGGATCAGACTGACTTAGCTTTCCTGAGTTCAAATCTGGCCACAGAGTCCTATTTGCTAAGTGACCTTGGACCAAAACTCTTCACCCTGTTTGCTTCAGTTCCTCATCTGTAAAATGAGCTGAAGAAGGAAATGGCAAACCCTTCCAGTATCTCTGCCAAGAAAACCCCAAACTGGGGTCGCAAAGAGTCAGCCATGACCAAAATGACTTAATTAACAAAAATGCTGAGGAAAAAGTCCGTGACTGCATGTTTATTAAAGTTTAGACAACTTCAGTCTACTTTTCAGAGGATACACACAGATGAAATGGTAGATCCTTGAAAAATTTTTGAAGACTGAAATACTCTCAACCTAGAAGGTTTGTCTCCCTCCATTTCCCCACTCTTCCTGAGGGACTGAATAAAAGAAGATAAAAATTAGTAGCAAGCCATCATATATAATTTTATTGCCCTGAATCCCATGCTCTTTATTTGCACAGAACTTAGCCCAATGTTAAAAATACATACTAGGCACTTATGTAAATGCTTTGAAAAGGAAATGCATCCTACCTCAAATTTCATATAACTTACTACTATAAATATGTGTGTGCATTCCAATCAAGAAATAATTGCCATTCCAAGTCAAGCCATTCATTTGAGAATATACCGACAAGTTAATGCATTGCGTCTGAATTTGTGTGGTCTATGTATATTGTATATTTGCATGGCAACTGGTTTTGTAACAGGAATAAGAATTTAACAGTGTGTCCTTATAAGCTATTTCTGTCCTCTTTTCAAAGTCATAGGATGAAATGTTGTACAAAAACTCTTGGGTTTTTTCCCTAGAGTGGACATAGAGAGCCTTTAGTCAATAGGTAATAATATCGTTATGACCACAACTGCTGCATTTGCTCAAACTATCAGAAAGTCTGGTCTTACCTTTTTGTTACTATTTTCTATTTTTTTTCAAAGGGAACCATTCCCCCCATTCCACCCTAGCCCCACTGATTCGCTCATCATAACATGAATCTCTCACATGTTGCTAGAGTGCTTTAGGTTTCTGTGTAATTCTACATATACAGGAGAATCTTCTTATAATTTATTTCAAATCAGAGCTACAAAGATTCTATACAAGATTCCCATCTGAGTCCAAATTAATATACCATTAGTTTTGTTCTTAATTTCATGGGATTAATGTAATCCATATTCTTTAGTTTTATTTTAGGTGAGAATTACTTCTAGTTTTTTTGTAATTTATAAAATATATATACATATATATGAGTAAATTTTATCTGTAAAACAGTTGTAATATCACTTAATACTACCAGCTTCAAAGAATGGCTCTAAAGAAAGAACTCTGAATTTTAAATTACCTGATAAATGGGAATGTTTAATAAAATTCTGGTTAAAATGATGGTTGACAAAAAAAATTATTATCAGATGTTAGAAGGTATTTGGGAATAGCATACATGTTCTAACATAAATACTTAGAAAGTGTGCCTTCCCTCTACAGCAGGTTGTTTGAAAAATATTTATTTGTTGACATTGCTAGCATCTATGTACAACACTCTGTTTTATGTTATTTATATCATCCCGATTTAAAAATAGATTCCTTAATAATGTATGTTTTCACTGACTTTTGGCATCTGTTCAGGAAGTGATTTCCACTGTCAGGTATCATTCAATCAGACTATCACTGAATATTTATGTAGTCTGCTAACAATATCATGGGAAAACTGGGTGCATTTCTAGATAAAATGTACAAGCCAGTCAGGGACACTCCAGATTGTAGGATGTTCTTATCCCCCCATAATTTAAAGGGTGCCTAGGATTATGTAAAGGATATATTACAATAATGATGGATATAGAAAATAATGGATCTATAATCCTTCAGTGTTCCAAAAGTCCAATCCAATAATGACTCTATTTCAGAAGGTCCCAGAAGTTTAGATTCTTTCTGGGATCCCCCAGGGTTCTGATCAGATTGTGAGATTTCACACAGATGTCCTAAAGTCCAGCACAACAAAGCAGTGAATATGTAGGCCAGACTCACCAATAATAGCCTTTCAACAATCTAGAAAATGATTATGTACACAGGCAATTTTGTACTTTTCTAGAAAGCTATATGTTCAGTGTTATTTAATATAATCAGAGAAATAAGCTTAGGTACATTTTGTAAAATGTAGGATGTTATATAAATGTGAGCAATCCATATATTATTATGTATATTAATAACAATGAAGCATTACACTACTCTTAGGACAAGGACATATAGAACTTAGACTAGAACTCAGCAATCTTTCAAAATATAAGCATCAATTGTCTTATCTTTTTGCCTTCCAAAGAGTCAGAGAAGAAATTGTGGAATAGTGGGAAGAGCTTGGGACACTCTGATGACTGACTTGAATCCTAATTCTGCCACCTTAGTCAGGTGACCTTAAGAAAGTCACTTCATCTCTAAAAGTCTCTGTTTCCTCATATACAAAAATGCAATAATCAATATTTTCATTTCTTGCCTTAGAGAACTACCTAGAAAAGCAAATGAAATAATGTACATAGAATGCTTTCTAAATGTCATTTTTTTGTAGTATCATTACACTGTTAGGTGGTCGGCAGAGATTTGGCAAATGTTAACCAAACATGGCATATGTTAATCAAACACTCACCCGCCTTGGGAAATAGGTCGGGAGGGTGTTGTAAACTCTTGCAGAGAGTGGTCAAATGTTCTTACAAGCAGGAGAGAGAGAAGCATGAGGGTAGCCAATTGCCTGCTTGCCAGTGAAAATTAGCTTAACATATTTAGCATTCGTGCCAAAAGTTACTGGCACCTATCATACTCTACTGTGTTACACATCACTGTACCTATTAATAGTTAGTCATTATTGTTTTAAAATCACTTTTGTGACAGGATACATTTTAAAAATTTACTATCTTCAGCTCTTCAACAGGTCAGTCCAACTACATGGTCTTCATAACTGGCAGACTTTCATAAATGCATAAAATAATTCAGTAGTTATAAGATTTCATTGTTAAATAGTCACATATTTTGACATTCACATTATGTTTCACTACAGAACTGGCTACAAATTATGTTTATAATTATTATGTGGGAAAATACAAAAATAGGTTTTAATAGAAATAATTTCCATATGTTCCTGCTTCTTTAAGCTTAACAAAACAAAATTTAAAAGATTAACATGTGTAAATAATTTGCCTTTTCCCTTTTAATGTAAGATTTTAATTGACAAAATTGATATCTATATATGTAGTGTTTCTCTTCTAAGATAAGAAGTTATTTTCTTAGAATTAAGAGATTATCTAGTTCTTTTCCTTGTCTATAAGAACACAAGTGAATAGCATAAATAACTTGTTTTCATTTTTGAAACTTTTGAGACAATGCCTAACCCCAGTGTTCTCTACAGATCCCGCCATGTTTCTTGCAGCTTCCCATAGCTTTAGGTTAGGAGGTAGCATGTTACATTGCATAAAGCAGTAGTTCTCAAACTTTTGTTCTCAGTATCCCTTTATACTATTAAAAAATTATTGGTGATGTGTCCAAACAGTTTTTGTTTATGTGGATTATATTTATAAATATTTACCATATTAGAAATAAAAAACAATTTTGAATTTGTAGACCCTCTAAAATGGTTTCAGAGACCTCCAGGATTCTCTAAATCATACTTTGAGAACCACTGAGATAGAGCAATGGGCTTTGAATCTGAAAAACCCCTTTTCTCACTCTGAGAGGCAGCCAGCTGTGAAAATTCATAGATGCAAGGACTTGGAATCACAAAGACTTGAGTTCAAATCCTGTCTCATACATTTACTAGCCATATCTCTGAACAAGTCACTTAATGAAAAGTGAATGCATGCATGTACCTACTCCAATTTACTCATCTGAGATAAGTAGCACCTATCTCATAGGGTTGTTGAAAGGATTAAAAATGAGTTAACATAAGTAAAATACTGTAAAAACTCTAAATGACAATTATCATTATTGTTGTTGCTATTTTATTATCATTATTAATAGCATTTACTTTACCAGGCTTCTATAAAAGTTTAGCCTCAGTGAAATATTGCATAAAATGGGAACATATTAGTAAAGTGCCTAGCAAACTTCAAAGAATTATATACCTATTAGTTATAATGAATAATACTGCTATTGATATAGCAGCCCCTAGACCTATTATTTGAATCCATGAGTAGGGTCCTATAGATGGTGACTATCCTAAGATTTAATGTAGTCTGTAGATCCACATTCCAAAACTTATGGCTCATAAGCTCCTACCAATAAACTTCAATTGTCGATCGGTTGTCATTGAGTGGCACAAAGTAAAAATTGTTTCAAAAATGGCATAGCATGAATCACAATACAAAACATTTTCCCCATTAACAAAGGGCATTCTTCCCCCAAAACACACATTAGTGCAAAAAGTTGACAACATATACTGCATACTATGGCAGAAAAGCAAACATTTGGGGGATTACAGATAGCCAAGGCAAATCACATTTTTGGTGCTGCTGGGCCCTGATGTTCTTTCTTTACTCAATGGGCACATCATCTATCAAATAATTTACTCCATAATTATAGTTGGAGAGAAAGTTGTTGCAAGGGAAAACATGTAGATACTTCTTCATAACTTATTGTCAACTTAGAGCTCTCTCTCTCCCTCTTTTTTTTTTCCTCTTCTCTCCTCTCATTTCTCTCCACTAAAAGAACTCCTCCTGTTGCAACTAACTTCTTTTAACTAAGACAGCATCTTGCTTTTTAAAGGTCACCATGACCTTGGCTGATACTAAAGTCAACCAATGGTTTGACATTTTACCCTGTAATGATAGCAAGAAGTTGATTGAAGAACTACACTGCTTTCCATTTACTTTAAGAACTTAACACCTCATTGTTTCTATTACTTGATCCATTATATTCTTTAGTTTCATCAAA
Organism: Sarcophilus harrisii; assembly: GCF_902635505.1. Lineage (NCBI taxonomy): Eukaryota > Metazoa > Chordata > Mammalia > Dasyuromorphia > Dasyuridae > Sarcophilus > Sarcophilus harrisii. The sequence goes on from NC_045430.1 coordinate 231,891,120, forward strand.
TGTTCACAGAAGAAAGAGCTAAGAAGTATACCAAAAAAATCAATTGATCTATAGATCCCCGATTATAGAAAAGTGAATGCATGTGCGTACACACACATACCTACTGCAACACACCCTCTCAGTGGGATGGTTTTTCTCAGAATGAAATGGAAATTTTTGCCAGAAAAGTGGCTTATACTAATAGAGCCACAGTAAGAGGATAAAGAATTTTGAGGATTCCTACAAGTAATATGCTAATATATGAATTGTCAACAAATATTTTGGCATTCTAGCAGCTCAAAAGAATCTTTAAAATGTTGTTAAATGACACAAACACAAAAGAATAAATGGATAAGGGAGACACAAATGTGTTAATATCAAATAAATAAATATTCACCAACCACTTTCTATATCCAAGAGATTCTTTAATTAAGAAAAGTCAATATGTCGTGCCATGTACCATCTGACCAACTCTGTAACTTCAATTCACATTTATTAAACTTCGCATAAGTGCAAGGAGGCTATTGTGCATGTGACTAGAGATAAGACAAAAGAACAAAAGAGTGTGTTTTCAAGGAGTTTATATTCTCCTTGTTGGAAGGAGAACTTGCCACTGTGCATTCTAAAAAGTGGTTCTAAGGGTAGAACCAAGATGGCAGAGAAAAGCCAGGAAGTTGTCTGAGCTCTCCTCAATTTTCCTCAAAACAACTTTAAATCAAGCCTCTGGATGAATTCTGGAGTGACAGAATCCCCCAAAATGAGGTGAAACAAATTTTCCACCCCCAGATAACTTAGAAGAACTGTCAGAAAAGTGCACAGCCCAGTGCACAGCCAGAGGACAAGTAAATCAGCAGGAGAATTTTAGTCCAGCACAGATGGGCAACTGAGGCTCTGAGGTTCTGCTCCCTCGGACACTGGCAAAGCAGGCCAAAATAAAAAATGGCTTTAAAGTCTCTCAAGTTCCCTCTAAAAACTAAAGACCTTGAGAGTATTCTTTGGGCCTGGACAGTCCTTAAGTCCAAGAAATTCATGAAGATACAGGTTGATTGTACATAGTTTTAGAAGATATCCAGTTTGATTTGCATCCATGCCATGAGTCAAATGTCTGGAATATAGTCCTGGATGGAAAACGTTTCTGCCTGCTTTGAGAGTTTTTGAAACTAAGCTAAAAATACTATTCCTCACTCCACCAAGGTAATGCTGATTCAGACTTCTGAGATGATTCTCCTGGACCCCAGAATATGCAAAACAATGAAATAAACCTTCCACAATGTTACTATTGACAAATCACTCTTACATTGACAGCAAAGGAGGATCTTTTCTGGAAATCTTTCATCAAAAAAGGCAACTATTTTTTTAGGATAGCTTTAATGTATTTCAGTCAAGAGCTATTTCCTCAAATTCAGCATCTAAAATTAAACATTGTTTTGCCTTACAAATTCCTCTCCTTAAACTACCTTACTTTTGCCAATAATATAATTTCTCAAGTCATACAAATTTGAAATCTCTCATTATCTGAGACAATGGACTCACCTCCCATATCTGTTATGTGGTGGTAACAATTTACATTCATCGTAATGTGAAAATTCTATGTTGATAATGTAATTTGTTCTGTTCATGTTCATATTATGCCTCTCCAATGATCTGGTTGATTTAAAAATTTAAGTCTTTGGAGACAATGGCATTCAGTGATTCATAGCCATATAGCACCACTATATAATAATATCAATAGATAATATTTTTATTAAAATATAGGCCTTTGTTTTTCAAAGAGAACCTCAGAGTGATTAAAAGTTCTGTACAATTTCCTAAAATCAATCACCCCAAGTTTTTCCTCCTCTGTAATTCTGGACCCCAAAATATGGTCTATTTGCAGTATATGACCAAAATATATGTACTGATGGGACCAGCTTTATAGGTGGTCTACTTAACTACAAATCACAATCTAGACAATCAAACTGTTTTATTTGTTTTGTTTTCCCCGTGTGATGAGATTAGACTCTTGAATAATTATAGATCTCTTTTAGGAACTTCTGCAACACTTTTCAACTACCTGAAAATAATTTTTCATTCACAAAAAATATCTTGAACCCCACATGCAATCAGTGTGCCATAATCAAGAATAGGTGCATTTGGAGAATATCACCATCTATTGGGATAACTTCTTCTGTTTGCCACTTGCACAGGATATCCTCCAGGGTTTCCACTTATGTTTGGTGACCATATATTTCCCTATTTTGTGCTTCACTTAATATCACTAATAATAGGGTCAGTAAAAACATCATCTCTGTTGTTGCTGCATTTTTTTCAAGTAATATTGCATAATTTTGACAGATTATGGAAGAGCCTATTCAAGACAGAATTTTGTTCTACTGAAGCAATGTTTTTGTTAATAATCAATTCAACAAAACTATCTGGTGTTTTATTTGCAAATACAAAGTATTTACTCTGTATCCGTGCAGATCTCCTATGAAGGACTTTATTAAGTTCCTTGAGGAAAAGGATTATTTCATTTTATCTTTGCACGTCCAACCTGAGCATATAATAGTCTCTTAGTAAATGCATGTGGATTGATGCACTGTTGTTTTTCAATCTCCACAACCCTTCATGACCCCCTTTGAGGTCTTCTTGGCAAAGATACTAGAGTGGTTTATCATTTCCTTCTCATTTTACAGATGAGGAAACTGAAGTAAACAGGATTAGATGACTTGCCCAGGGTCACACAGCTTGAAGTGTCAGAGGCCAGATTTTACTCACTAAGATGAATTTTCCAGATTCCAGGCCCTATGCTCTATTCATTTCGTCACCTAGCTGCCCTATGGATTGATTGGTGATTGGTCTATTGTAAAATTTCCTTTTTGAAAGCATGCTTGTTCTCTTCTCAAAATTTCATCAAATTCTTATTTAAAATAAATAATAGAGATGGAAAAGTAGACAAATGAATTTGTAGTTATTGGCTTTTTTTCAGTAATCTTTTCTCCATAATTATGAAGCCTGAAATTTCTTTCCTCAAACTTTTGATATTCTCTCCACTATCAGGATACAATGAAAACTAGACCTCAGCATCTTCAAAATTGTGGTCTCCATATATAAATGATCTAGTCCAGCTGCTCTTCCCATATTTATTTTCTTTCATGACATTTCATAAGTGGCCCATGATATTAGAATCTAAATGTGGCAATTCTACCAGCATAAAAGAACAAATATTTGTCATAGAAATCTTTAAAGATCTTTTCTGTTCTAATCAGTTTGGAACTTAAAACCATAAAACCCTCTTGTTTTACATTGTATTCTATTCAAATATAGATTTTATATACTCAACAAAATTACAAAAAATTCTAAAATCTACACATCCTATTAGAACATTTTTCAGTGCATTCCTGTTAATAAGACTCATCTAAAAGAAAAAAAAATATCAATTATCTTCTTTAATTCATTCCCACATTTATAAGAGCTATAATAAGGATTGTTTAATGTTTGGGATATTTAATACATTATACTATATAACTTTATTCTATATACAATTAAATTCATGTCATAAAATCTCCTTGAAATTATTTAGTAAAACCAAAAACATTAAGATTAAATCTTGAAACTACAATTTACAAATTTTCTATTCTCTTTAATTTACTTACAAGATTTCATCAACTCATACTCACCTTGTTGACCTTTTTTCGTATTCTGAGTTTTTATAGAATATAACTTGGATAATTAAGAAGTTTTCCTTTGCTTGTGTAAAAGATTTAAAATATTTTTAAATTTTTCTCTAAAATATGAAAAAAATTACTAAACAAAACTTTCTTCTGGATAAGAGAAATATGATAAGTTGCTAAATAAACAGGTTTTGACAAGGTGTGCATGTGTGTGAATTTTTTTAAAAAACATTTCAATGTTTGCTAAGTACATGTCAAATTTAACTTAAACCCAAGGCAAGACTAGTCTGTTTAAAACAAACCTTTAAAAAAGTCATGAAACAGAGAAGATTAAATGTGAGAGTAAAAGTCAGAAAATTTCGTGATATTTCTAACATCACTAAGAGTAAAATGCTAAACTGGAGACATGAACTTCAGAAATTAAAATGCTGTTTGCTGCCATGAATAATCCTGATCCAGATAAAGAAAAATAATGGTCTATGCTTAAGCATTTTTATACCTTTGTAGAGTCTGTGGGCAGTCATAGGGACTATCAAACTTCATTATCTTTCACAAAGCAAATGACATCTTCCTAAAAACCAATGAATACTTTAGAGAAAAACAGTGAAATCCCTCCACTTAAGTGAATTTGGCCTAGAAAAAGAAAGATACCAGTTGAGTGATCCAACCTGGAATATTTAATGGTTCATGTTTTCCCAAAATATGTCTTACCCTTTTTTTTCCCCCAAGATACTATAATTTGAAAACTCCATAATTTATTATAAAAATGGTTTCAATTATTTTTAAATTGCAGCATTTATCAATGTAAAAGTAAAAAATATATATATTTTACTATTATTATTATTTTAAGCTTCAGTGTTTTGGGGGATAGCTAGTACCATCAGGACAGATAATAATATATCTAAAAATATCCTATTAGTGCTTACTTGGGGAAGTCAGGAAAGGAAAATGGCTGGGAAAAGGTTCTCCCATCAGAATATTGTTAATCACATTATTTTCCTTTTATTCATTTTTAAAACCAAAAGTAATGATTTTAAAGTCAAGGGACACACAAGAATGATGTCCTGCTTGCAACAATCATTACTTTAAAGTATTCAAATAAAGTAATCAGTTTTACAATCTTAATGGAGTTCTTTAGCAGTTGAGTTATTTCCTGTCAGAATCTGGAGTTCAGATTCTGACTATGGTGTTTCCTACTATCTTTGTGATTTCAGATAAATCCCTTGTCTTTTCTAAGATTCAGTTTTCTCATCCATAAAATGAGGATAATAGCCCTTGCACACCCCACGGCACAGGGCTGTTAGAGAAAAAACACTCTATAAATGTCAGCTGTTCAGCAATTACTATGCCAAGTACAATGAATAGTTGTGATGTTTTTTTTTATTACTACCCCCTACAGTACTTAGAATACAAAATAGAGATTCAATAAATATTTGTTAATTTGGTTTTATTTATTTGGACAGTCTAGACAGCCAGTCCATATAAATTAGGCTGGGAGCTGGAGTTTCTTTGTCCTAAAAGCAAGCTTTATTTTTCTTAACCTTTTTTTTTTTTTGGCAGAGTTACCCAAGTAATTACCTCAATGTACCATGTTACCTATAGATAGATATAGGCTTTAAAAGTCATATTGATATTTCCTTATTCCCTTCCTCCTATACAAAGTGTGTAATCTGGTTTTCAATGCACTTTATTATTTTATTATGTTAAGTTTGATGTATAAAATACATTTTTAAAGGTATTCCCTGCTTTCCCTCTAAGACCATAATTAAGTGCACAAACATTTACTTCATATTAGTAAGTGGTTTTAAAAGAATTCTCCTGGAGTTTTTATTAGTTTAGTAGTTTAAATACAGACCACCAAACATTCATGACTTTGTATGCCAACATGCTAGGAACTGTGCGCCTTATGTTTCTTTTCTTTTTCTTTTATAACAACTTGCTGCTCCCA